>NW_007737851.1:0-777 GCF_000696425.1 Galeopterus variegatus | reverse complement strand
CACACATACACACATGCAAGTCTACTCACTGTCTTTCTAAGAATACCAGGGTACGTCAAAATATTCAGGAACAATTTGTATTATCTTTTAATTCTATTTGTCCACAAATTTTTTGTAGTACTACGTAATATGGTTTTATGACTGATATGATTTCTGACTACATATATATGGTTCACTGGTAAGACAATTAGAATACCTTTCATTTTTGAATTTTTGTTGGACTTAAGCATGTCTCTCTTTAAATCTGTAACTTTCTAGGAGGGTACATCAAAAAGTTCATGGAAAAATCAACTTGAAAGATAAGATGAATCTTCCCATGAACTTTTTAAAGATCTCTTATAATACTTGAGTTAGAATTATTCACTAATACCCAGTTAGATGTTTGAAACTCCTAGTTATAGTTTCTCAGTTATTGGGAAACCTCATAAAATCCATCAGTTCTGCTTTGTTCTTGGGGTCTGCCCTCACACCTGCATTGTCCACCTGGTCCTTTCTGAAGGGGTGTTTTCTAGGCCTGGTGCCCAGCAGCCTCCCTGACAGTCTCATTCTCCTACATGAGGCCTCCTGATCCTTGAAGCCCATGACTTCATCTGACTTGGTTTCAGACATTTGGATGGACCACATGCTCCAGGATTTTTCTGAGAAAGGGAATATAGGGAGTAAATATTTTGGCAAATGTGCAGGTCTGAAAATACCCTTTTTCTACCCTTTTTCTGTTGATACACAAGCTAATAGTTACGCTTGAGAATTTTGATACTGTTCTGAATCCTAATTCTT
>NW_007737850.1:47595-49348 GCF_000696425.1 Galeopterus variegatus | reverse complement strand
CAGATATCTGAATAATACTAAATACACTGACTGATTCCAATGTTTTTCTCCAATGAAGTTCTTAGCAGAAATTCTAAAAA
The DNA here is from genome assembly GCF_000696425.1 of Galeopterus variegatus. Taxonomy (NCBI): domain Eukaryota; kingdom Metazoa; phylum Chordata; class Mammalia; order Dermoptera; family Cynocephalidae; genus Galeopterus; species Galeopterus variegatus. The sequence continues at coordinate 49,268 of NW_007737850.1, read as the reverse complement.
AATAGACAATTCAAGAAACTAACCATATTGTGCTACATAAAATATTCTTTTGAGGTAGAAAAAGTGTGAAAATTAAAGAGAGTAATTTAACAAAAAAATAGATAATTGGTTTACTGAATATGCAAATGAAAACAGACAAGTATTGAATCTGTCTCACATAATGTGTCAATAGTTTAGTTTCATCTATCTGCTGTACTTTATGGGACTTGGAGGATGCACTTACACTAAAATCTGTTGGAAGTTACCATAAAATGATAGACTGGGTATTTTTAAGTGCAATGTCCTTTGACTCACATGGCATTTAGTCTATATTTAGAGAATTAATTTTTATGAGATTAATACGAACTCCCTTGCACATGAGCTTTTGAATGTATTATTGCTTTTTAAGAATTTTTCTTGCCCCTTCACAAAAATCCTAAAGATGCCAATTATATATTCTTACATTTACTGTTTAACTAATTAATTGATATGTATGGTTACGCTGGAAATAAAAATGAAACATATTTACTTCCCAATTAAATTTATTTATTAGCTAGATATTTGCAATCACATCGCTCAGCTCATATCTCTGCTAAATTCTATGGCTGATGGGGTTACTGCTGCTGGCTCTTCATCCCTCCTGCCATTGACCCGGCAGAGAGCACAGATATCTGGCTTGGCCCTGTGACTGCTCTTCCCAGCGATATGTGGATATAAAGTGCAGGCCACTTGTTCTTTAAGAGACCTCAAGTATTTCCTCTCGCCCTCTAGTGCTTCTGGATCCACCATGGATAGTGTAAGGTAATGTGGAGCAGAACTGAGCCCAGCCAGAGCCTGGAATCCAGACTTCCAGCTGAGCTGCGGCTGAACTGCACACCCAAGAGTGAAAAATATTCATTTTGCTTTTTATAAGGTGCTGAATTTGGGGGTGGTTTGTAATGCAGCATTCTTGGATCAATAACAGTAAAACCCTAAGAGAGAATATTATAGAAAATAATAATTCCTGCCCTTGGGGATTATATAATACAACTGGAGTGATATGGGAATGGCTTGATAATAATAATGATATTGATAACCATATAAGAGTAGCTGCTATTGAGCACTTGCTACATGCCAGGGGTTTTTCTGAGACGTTATACTCACAATAACACTATGAGATGAAGAAATAGAGGCACAAAGAAGTTAATTAACTTCCCACATCACACAGTTCATAATGGGCAGAGCCAGTTGTTTAATCCAGCCAGTCCTTCTCTTTGTCTCCTCACTATTCTGCCTCTCATACTTTCACATACAAAAATGGCATTTAATTATTGTGAATTAATACTGCATATGCTGATTCAAAATTGTGGAAAAGGGATTTAATATTTCTTGGGCATTTGTTACCTGGTGGCACTGTACTAAGTGATATAACTTGCTAACTGCACAGTTTTCATGTCAGACAACACGTGATCATAAACATTTCCCTTAATCTTTCTCAGGCTCATGCCTTTACCTTTATTATGGCAAAATGACTTACCCTACTATGGGTTTCTTGTGAGACTTTAACTGCACACAAGAGGCATATAGCAAATCCCAAACGTTAGCTGTATTATCATTACCTTATTTCAAATTCATAAGCTTATAGGATACATTATTGTACTTAAATAGATTTTTTAAAGTACACCCCATATAATGTTGCCCTTCTAGGAAAGGAA
>NW_007737850.1:44577-45211 GCF_000696425.1 Galeopterus variegatus | reverse complement strand
TGCGCCCGCACCGCGCTCAGCCAGTGAGCGGGAACCGGTCTCCACATGGGATCTGAACCCTAGGCGGGAGGGCCGCCGCGCTCCCAAGTGGCACACACTCCAGTGCGCCACCAGGCCGGCCCTTCACCACCTTCTTACACATGACTATTGCCCTTGAAACCCAGACCAGGCTTGGAAGCTAAATTTCTCAAAGGATGATATCTCCCAGTTCCATTGATTTGAAGTGTCTCTTTGCCAATATCAACCAGTATGAAGACACTTTTATTAACACTTCTGTGGGGCTGGTGACTCCCTCATGCATGTCTGGGAACCCAACTCACACTAGTGGAAATATTTACATATACATGCAATAGCCAGGGTGGTAGACAGCTGTGTGCTCATATGTGTATGAATGTAGGTGCTTATGTGTGTGTAATTTTAAATGGAAGTTTGAAATACCAATTTCCCCTATATGAAAGGACAAAACACACAACAATAACAAAAACTGGAAATTACCAAAATGTTCCTTAAGGCAGGGAGATAGTTAAATAAAGTAATACATCCATACCATAGAATATTATATACCTATTAAAATCCTTTTTAATATATATTATTAAATTAAAATGAGGGCCATGATATATTCTTAATAAAAAAA
>NW_007737850.1:41954-42866 GCF_000696425.1 Galeopterus variegatus | reverse complement strand
TTTTCCAGCAAATATGTATTGTGATTTTATAATTTTTAAAGATCCAGATAGGTAAATTAATTTTAAAAGTTAAAATATTTAAATAAATAAATGTTTTTTGTACTCTCTGGGAATTTAATTCTGGTAGCCAGAATTTTAAAAATTATGCCATCATCTCATAGAAATAATAACCTCATAAAAACTGCTAGGCAAAAAAATGTACATGTTGAAAATATAAATAGGCATAGGGAATGCAGGCCCATACCTGGTCACTTAGTTACTAGAGTAAATACAATTAAAGGAGTATTCCCTTTCATCTTAGAATATTCCCGTTAGAAATTCTAGGTTTAATAACAATAGTAATAATGGCTACCATTTAGAGTGATAATTATATGTCAGTTATTTTATTAGGTGCTTCATGTAAATCTTCTCCCTAAACTTTGCAATAACCCTCCCCAGAGTGTTAATTATGCCCCATTTTAAAGATGAGCTGAGTCTTACAGAATTTATCCAAACTGCTGAAGTGCACAGAGCAGGTGAATTGGTTTGGAATCCAGCCCTACTGGTCTCATGAGCTCAAGCTCTCAACCATGGAATATATTCTACTCCTTGCCCTTTTTTAATAGACTTGAACTTTTTGACAAAATCATTGTTTTGGACAGAATTAGATTTAGCTGCCAATAACAAAAAACTCCAAAGTAACATGGCTTAAACAAGATAAGAATTTGTTACTACCATATGCAAAAGCAATGCATGGTCAGACAGTCCAGAACTAGTGTGACAGGTCCATATTGTCTCCAAAAAGCCAGATTCCTGTTTTGTGGCTAAGTCATCCTCATGGGTGGCCACCATGTTCATCTTGGTTCAAAAGGGCTGCTGGAATCACAGATGCGTTCTAGGCAGGAAGAAAGGGGGGTGGACAGAACACACTTA
>NW_007737850.1:39862-40965 GCF_000696425.1 Galeopterus variegatus | reverse complement strand
GCTGCTGGAATCACAGATGCGTTCTAGGCAGGAAGAAAGGGGGGTGGACAGAACACACTTACTAGCAAGTCATCTCCCTTTTAGTCCCCCCACAACACCTCTTCTTACATGTCTTCAGCCAGAATTTCATCACATGGCCACACTTAGTTCTTGGGGTGATTGGGGGGTGGGAGTGAAAAATTGGGTCTTTATCCTGGGTAGAAAGATTCCCAAATTAAAAATAATCAAGCCAGCAATCAGTCAGAATTAGGACTGCTGAAAATTCTCTCCTCCATAAAAGCAATAAGAAAACTGGCAAAAATTCTTAAAATCAACTTTTTCAGAACTCTGAAAATTAACCAAATGTCCATGGTAGCCTTGAAAATTAACAATCCATGTTCATGGCTAAATCTAGCGGCTTTGGAGCTATCACAGGTAGTAAAACAGGAATAAAACTCATTCAAAGTCTCATTCCCAGAGAATTACTATAATTTTATCTGTCTGCTGGTTCCCTAAAAGGCCCCACTTGCAAAGCTATTTGTACTTTAGGTAACTTGGAGTTTGCCAGTGAGAAAAGCCTTTTCCCTGGGGTATTATTTCAAATTGTTGAAAACAATTATAGGCAAGGGTTTGTTTAACTTCACTCTGAGGTAAATTAAGTCCCTGAGGCAAAAAATAACCTTGGGGGAAAAAAAAAAACAAACCAGACTAACCAATAAACTTAAAAGAAAAAGATGGAAAATAGGATGTCCACAGAAGCTTTGTAAAGTTCTGACTTATTCATGGGAATCTAAAAGGTCATGTGGATATATAGCACTGTCTGCATGCTCAGAAAAGAACTAAGAATATCCTAGGCCATCATCTCTAGCTGACATTGAGGCCCTATGCAAGCACGAAGTAAAAGTTAAGGCAGAGTTGAAACATACTCGCTGAATGTTGCAGGCATGCCACAACATGAACACAGAGCCACTAGGCAAAGACTGGGAAACAAACAGGTTCCAAGCACTTAAGACAATCCCTATCCAATCATTGGCTAAGTTTCTAAACTAATTGAGCAAAGACTTCAATGGCCATACATGATGAAGAATATATTTAACAAAATTAGTTCAGAAAAGTTACTAAAG
>NW_007737850.1:37637-39075 GCF_000696425.1 Galeopterus variegatus | reverse complement strand
GTGAAAAGTCTGCAGTTGAAAAGTACAATAACTGAAAGAAGCAGAGAAGATAAGTCATTTGAGATGCCAGTCTGTGGAGTAGAAAGAAAAGAAAATGAACAAAGCATGACCTGTGGGACATCATCAAATATACTAAATATTCATAATGGGGGTCCAAGAAGGATAGGAGAGAGATAAAGGGGCACAAAGAATATCTGAAGAATTAATAGGCAGTAAGTTCCTAAATTTGATGAAAGACATAAGTGTACAAATGCAAGAAGCTCAACAAACTCCAACTAGGATAAAGGGAAAGAGACCCATTCCTAAATACATTAAAATCAAAATTCAAAAGTGAAGGCAAAGAAAAAAATATAAAAAGAGCAAGAGAGAAGAGACTCATCACATACAAGTGATCCTCAATAAGATTAACAGCAGATTTCTCATCAGAATCCATGGGGGCCAAAAGCAATGGGATAACATATTCAAAGTGCCAAAGAAAAAAACAAGAATTCTATATCCAGTAAAACTATCCTTCAAATGTGAAGTACAAATTAAGACCTTCTAAGATAAATAAAAATTGAAAGAACTCATTGCTAGTAGACATGCCTCTATGGTTTGAATATTGTACCATATGTTGGAATCTAATCCCCAATATGACAGTATTAAGAGGTGGGCCTTTAGGAGGTGATTAGGTCATGAGAGCAGTACCATCTTTAAAGCAAAGATGAGCCCTCACCAGACACTGAATCTGCTGGTGCCTTGATCTTAAACTTTGCAGCCTCCAGAACTGTGCACAATAAATTTCCAGTGTTTCTGAATTACTCGATCTAAGGTATTTTGTTATAGAAGGCTGAATGGACAAAGACATGTGCCCTATGAGAAATATTAAAAGAAGTTCTTCAGGCTGGCATAAAAGGGCGCTAAACAATAACTCAAATCGACATGAAGAAGTAAAGATCTCCAGTAAAGCTAACTGTTTACTCTGCAGTGTGCTAAATACTTTTAAAATTTCCAGAAAAATGTGATATTGTGCCAGAATTCCAAGAATGTCCAACATATTTGTAAGCACAAGAATCACATGAAACAAAGTGATAACTTGCATGGTCTAGACAATATTAAGTGTCAGTAATGTTAAGATCCAATCAAAAAGGAGGGAGCATGTATGGTAAGAAATGGGAAATAGGGTAGGCATGCCATTAAAAGGAGAACAAGATTCTAGAAGGTCTTAATGGTCAAGTGTTTTTGAAGCCAAAGTTTAGATTTAGTAACCATACTATATACCTTCAATATGTTTGTGAAATGAATTATAGAAGGTGTACAGAACAAGCAGTCAGAATAACCTTAGAAGAAAGTTAGTAAAAGCATTGATTTTTTTATTGATTATTCATATTCATGCAATATAAAGTTGACCATCACCAACTGTGCCTAAGATTTGATGGCCAGATCAATACTATAGCAT
>NW_007737850.1:31479-37338 GCF_000696425.1 Galeopterus variegatus | reverse complement strand
ATTCTAGAAGGTCTTAATGGTCAAGTGTTTTTGAAGCCAAAGTTTAGATTTAGTAACCATAGTATATACCTTCAATATGTTTGTGAAATGAATTAAAGAAGGTGTACAGAACAAGCAGTCAGAATAACCTTAGAAGAAAGTTAGTAAAAGCATTGATTTTTTTTATTGATTATGCATATTCATGCAGTATAAAGTTGACCATCACCAACTGTGCCTAAGATTTGATGGCCAGATCAATACTATAGCATGCCCATTACCACAAATTGATTTTATTTCCCATGTTACCCATTCAATTAAACCCTAACCTCCCTCCTCCTTCTGCCCTTTCCCACCCCACCCCACAACCCTAGGAATGCTCTCTCCCTCTGCAAGTGCAATGCACCACTGTGGTTTTTCTTTCCTTCCTTCTTTCTCTCTCATCTCCCACTTATGAGTGTGGATATGCAGTATTTTTCCCTCTGTGCCTAGCTTATTTCACTCAATGTAATTTTCTCCAAGCTCATCCATGGAGTGGCAAATGGCAGAATTTCATTCTTTTTTATTGCAGAGTAGTATTACATGGTGTATATATATCACATTTTCCTTATCCAGTCATCCGTCAATGGACATTTTGGTTGGTTCCTTATCTGGACTATTACAAATACAGCTATGAGGAAAATGGGAGTGCAGGTATCCCTTTGACATAATGATTTCCATCCCTTTGGGTATATACCCAGAAGTGGGATGGCTGGATCATATGGAAGATCTATCTGTGGTTGCTTGAGAAACCTCCACACTGTTTGCCATAGTGGTTGTACTAACTTACAGTCCCACCAACAGTGTAGGACTGTTCCCTTCTCTCCACATCCTTGTCAGCATTTCTTATTCTCTTTTTGATAACAGCCAGTCTAACTGGGGCGAGGTGATATCTCAATGTGGTTTTAATTTGTGTTTCCCTGATGATTAGTGATGCTGAGCATTTTAAGTGCCTTTGAGCCATTTGTATATCTTCCCTTGAAAAATGTCTATTCAGCTCCTTTGCCCATTTTTAATTGTGTTATTTAGTTTTTACTGTGTAGTTGCTTGAGTTCCTTGTATACTCTGGATATTAATCCCCTGTCAGATGTATATTTTGGAAAAAGCATTGATTCTTGACAAAATATCATTTATGTTGATTTACCAAGTGGTGGTATGCAGGAGGAATATGACAGAAAATTGCCTGAAGCCTGCAAAGTAATAAGAAGATAACTATTGTTCCTAGTCATGAGAAATGAAAGCCAGGCTGGGGCATTAGCAATAGAAGTAAATTCAGCAAAAAATTAAATAAAAACATTAGCAATACTGGCAGGATATAACATTAAATAAAAAGAATGAGTTAAAATTGCCTGTGGTTTCCTTGGATGATTAAAGAACACCATGTCTAAGTTTTCTTAGCCTCTCTGACTATGTATTTCCATCTTCTTGCTTTGTTTGTCAACTGTTTGCTGGTAGCATCATTACTTCTGCTCATATAATTATGAATGTCTTCATCCTTTACTCTCTACCCTGTTACCACTATCCTCAAAGATTATCCCGTTCAGACACAGTTACATAAATACTTATGCCATAGACATAAGAGCAATTTAAATAAGTTGAGTGTCATTTATTCACTCAAGAGATATTTACTTATCCCCCCAAAAGAACCAACTACTCATTGTAGGGTTCCTTAACCTCCTACTTTCCCTTTAAAAAAGTCAGAAGAACAAGCCTTTTACCAAATATAAATGGGTAGCTGTAGGCTTTGGTGAATATTTTTGTTATTTGGCAAAATCACAGAGTAGATAAGTTGAAAAGGGGTATAATTGGGTCTATTTCTCCTGTCTTCTAATCCAGTTATCTTTTCATTAATACAAGTTGCTTCTTAAGTTAGAACTTAAATCCAGACAGATCTAAAGCTGAATTATCTCCTTATTTTATTTATTTCCTCTTTTCTTCCTGCTGAGGTGTGACTGTAAGATTCAGAATAATTTGGCAAATAATAACATTTCTGTAATAAACAGTATAATTTATTATTAGAGGCAAAACAATAGAAGAAGATATTGTTGCCTTAAAGATGCAGAAAATTTATCATTAGTTTTATATTTCTAAGACTAGGTCTTCCAGACGCTAGCTATAAGAAAATTCTGAGTGATTTTTGCCTCCAACCCTAGATTCACATATTTAGCATGCATCATGGGATTTTGAGGAGTTTCCAAATGCTCCATAAAATGTATGTAGCATAAAAATATATTAGTTACAAGAATAGTACTATTATTTATAAAAAATAAGAAAAGCAGCTGTTTTCTCTTTCCTGTCTTTGAACAAAGTTTTAATATTACAATAAGATGACCCATTTACCAAACAGTAATTCAAGTGTGAGTTCAGCGCCTATAAACATTTGACTGGCTGAACAGTGAAAGACGACCATCAAATTAGGAGTTACCCAAATAAATACCTCACTGTTCTCATGGTATTTACTGAGAGACAGTCACAGAAGCATTCCCCAATGAGACACTGATTTGTAGCAGGCTTACACATGTGGTAACAATTCCAAGGAGCCCTTTATATCAAGTGTCAGCACTACAAAGATTTGAAAGTGGACTCGACTACTGTCTGCAGCCCGCGGTCTACCAGATGATGGATTATGTATGTGTGTCTGGTATGACATTTACACTCACGCACATCCATATAGACACACACATATAAATATGTTTCTGCACATGTGCATGTTTATATATTCACATATTTACGGTATATATATGAAATTAAGGTAGCAAATACATATGTACATGTACATATACATGTGTGTGTATATATAAATGCTTACAGAGGCAATTGGAATATTCTCATACACATGTAAAGAAAGAGAAGTTCAAAGAGGAGAAAGGGAATGGCTGAAGCCCATGCCAGGGTATTGGGAGTTTGAAGAACTAAAGTGACTACTGTTCAATCTGAAGTCGTTTGCATTCCTGTGGTTAATAATCCCATCCCCAATGTCTCCAGAACATTCAGTAACGCTTACTACATACTCAAAAACTCCAAGAGCCTCCAGAAAAGAACGCAGCCTGTCCACACCTTAGCCCTGGCAGACCTGTGTCAGGCTTCTGGCCTACAGAGCTGGAAGACAATTTGTCATTAAGGCACAAACTTTGTGGTAATTTGTTATAGCAGCAACAAAAAATAATACAAGGGCAGGATATGAAACTTAGGAAAATGGCTTGTCTTTGTAACTCTTCAGGCAGGGAATTCTCCAAACAAAGGATCATATCGGGGCTCTCCCTTCCTGCAATATTGATTCCCCACCTCAAGGCCATAAGAATCACGCGTCACAAAGTCAGATGTAACAGTCTGTGTTTGAGGCCCAGAGAGCTGAGCAGCTTTTGGAGGGATTACTATATCAAGAGAAGATGCAGAATGTCAGTTTTAGCATCATGTCTCAAAATATATTGAAGACTTTTGAGAACCCTATGGAGGAGGTTTATGCTTTGCAAATTTAAAACATGTAATGCAAATAAATTTGTTCCCATATGTTCTCTTCTCTTTCTGGGGAAATTTTATGTAAAAAATAACTGCTGAACTTATCACATTTACACTATTCGATCTGAACACCATAACATTGTAAATACGCTCTTCTAGATCGTCAAGGTGTGAGGATGACTGGGTCCGAGCCCAAGGTACGTCGTTCTGTATGGTAGGGCTGCAGAGCAGTGTCCAATTAAAGCAGTAAAAATGAGAAAAAATGATATGCATGTCTGGCACTTTGAGGATAAAAACTTTTCATTCTTATGTGTCACTTGGGGTGAGACAAGATGCATTTATCTAAAATGGATGATCTAAGACAGTAGAGCCAACAAAAAAGTGGCTTATATGAAGTGGGTGAGCTGGTGGAGAACTCCTGAACGCTCTCTCCAAAACTACAAGAGACGTGAAGACTGATGAGAACACATCAGAGCAGGCAACGTGGAACCCAGAGGCCGTCTGTTCAATACATTAATTTACTGGTGAAGGGGGTTATTAAAGAGCTGACAACGTTCTTATGTCCTTAGTGCCCCTGACGTGGGGACATAGAGAGGATATTTTAAAAAGGAGGGGCATAGTAAGTCTAAGGGGGGCCAGACAGAGTAAAGGGGTGGGCAAGTAAGACAGGATAATGTTTGAAGGAAGGAAGCAAAGAAAGAAAATGGAAAATGACTAAGAAAGGAAAGAGTAAAGAGTGACGCCACAGACTCGGAGGGAAATTATTCAACAATCTATGAAAAATGCAATTGCAAGGAAAAAGCAGATCCAACAGTCCTGCGACTATAAAGTGTCAGAAAGTCCAGTTCTCATGAATAATTACACATAATTTCCATACCATTCACTTAGCAGTGTAAAAGTCAGAAATATCTGCAAGAAAAAAATTACTAATATTTATATATAAGGGATATTTCTGTGTATTTTAATTATTTTATTTTTACATTGTTTATACATAAAAACCAATATTATAAGAATGTCTTACAGTCTGAATAAATGTATACATTATATGAATATTAAATACTTTATACATAAATATACAAGTTATTATCAGTATTATGCAGGATATAAGGTTCTTCCTACCCAGAAGGATGCTGTTCCAGAAAAAGACACTAAATTTCAGAGAAATCAAACAACTGACTTAAGGTTAACAATACAAACAAGTCAACCCAAGTTAGCAATTGAGACAAGGTTCCCGTCCAGCCTCAGACCTGTCAGCCAGTAAAGTCCAGAATCTCATTCTGCTAGCAACAATTCTTCATTTTACAGTAATTCCAGATAAAAATAAGGTTTTTTAAAAAAATTAACACAAACTTAAGGTCATTGATTGCCTGGTTCTTTCCGTGATCTCCTTATTCCATCAGTTCGATCACACTTCCAGTCACTCAGACTTACAGACCCAGCATCAGGATGAATTCATTGTCTCACTCATCCTGGCGTGCTAAATCATATCGATGCTACTTTTAAACACTCTTTAAAATTCAGGATTCATAATTCTATCCTTATTATCTGTCACCGGACTATAATTTAAACAGCATCTAAACTGGGTTCTTCCCCATCAAGTCTCTACTCCAACCTGCCATGTCCTGGGGCACCAGATTTTTCTCCATCACTCAGAGCACTAACCATCACTCCCCTTTGAAACACTTAATAGGTCCTATATGCTGTTTAAATAATCACAAACTTTGCATTCACATTCAAAGCTCTTCACAATATGTTCAACTACAACTCTCAACACATTCTCTTCCACTTTCCCGCAGCCTTAAGACCCAGCCAAGCTGACCCTTGCAGCCCTCACTATTCCCCAAATGCACCCACATGCTTTTCTGCCTCTGAATCTCTGCTTGAGTTTTTCTTCACTCCAAATTCTCACAGTCCACCTTTTGGATTAAAAACTTCCCTATACAAGGATACTCAAAAGTGCATGGGAAAATAGAATTAAAAGATAATACGAATCTTTCCGTGAACTTTTTGAAGTGCTTGAGTTTTTCTTCACTCCAAATTCTCACAGTCCACCTTTTGGATTAAAAACTTCCCTATGCAAGGATACTCAAAAGTGCATGGGAAAATAGAATTAAAAGATAATACGAATCTTTCCGTGAACTTTTTGAAGCACCCTCATACTTATAGATTTATGTCAAATGCTCCCTCTTTCTCAAGAACTTTTAACTACAATATTTAATCCCTGCCTCAATAGAACCCTCATAGAAATTTGCAGAAATTATATTCTGCATTGAATTATAGATATCTGGTATTTCTCAGTTTCAGCTGCCATACAGTCCTCATCTTTGTCTTTTTATTCCCTTCAACAGCAGAGAGCTTAGCAAATATACAGCACTTCACAAGTGT
>NW_007737850.1:30067-30620 GCF_000696425.1 Galeopterus variegatus | reverse complement strand
TCCATCCATCCATCCATCCACCCATCTATCCACCCACCTATACTAGCCCACCTTTTGTGCAGACTGTAATACTATTTTGTCATATACATATATTAATATGTATTGAGCTCTTACCTTGTGTCAAACACTTTCCTAAGTGTTTTACATATGTTAAATCTTATGACAGTTCTGTAAGGTAGGTACTGTTATTACTCCCATTTTACTGATGAAGAAATCAAAGCTTAGGACATTTAAGTAACTGCTCAAGTTTATACAACTATTAAGTGGTGGGGCTGGGATTTGGGTCCCAGGAATTTTCCCCCAGATCCCATACTCTTAACCACTCTATGATATACTACCAGAGTAGGATTTTGTTTTCTTTGTGGAAGTTGAGGAGGTCTCTGGAAGTTACTCCATTTCTAGAAAGAACCTGCAGGTTCTTACCATGGAGGTGAAGGGCAAGATGCACATAAACACAGAAAACCCACTATGTTTCCATCTTACTAGTTATAAAATTTGAATTCTTTCTTGAAAATGGAATTGAGAAGCCAAATTTAAATCACAAACAAGCCGG
>NW_007737850.1:29208-29813 GCF_000696425.1 Galeopterus variegatus | reverse complement strand
CAGAGCATTCGCAGGGACAGATTCTGCTGGGGACCCTGCAGAGTAGGCCTCAATGGGCATGAGGCAGCCAGGCAAGAGGAGAAAATGAACACAATTACTTTGTTCAGCCTTGACATAAAGAAAGCACTTCGCCTCCTATAGAAATGCACATGTAATCAAACAAAACCAGGCGTGACTCAGTCCTACATTTTGTATCAGAAAGGAATGCGGTGATGAAGGTGCTACAAGGAAGAAAGAAGTCCCTTTCTATGAAAGGACAAAAGCACTATACGCCATAGCATTCCCTCTGCATCATTTTTTCAGAAAGGCACCAGCTCAGGTTCTTCAACTGGGGGCACTGGGGGCACTGATAACTAGTATCACCAGTTAAAGGCTGCATCTCACCTCTTACTTTTCTAATAAAACAGTAATAGAAAAAGCCCTGGGAATTTTGCTCAGAGATCAAATTATTGAGGAGGCCTTGCAAGAGGCAATAAAAGCCAGAAAAGCCAGTTGAATTTGGAATGAAACATTAGACGATGTGTAGCTTTTACTGCAAAGGGCCACACTTCATAGTACTGCAGCTTGTGTGACTGATGAAGTTAAATGACAAGCTGTGGCATTCA
>NW_007737850.1:21719-28564 GCF_000696425.1 Galeopterus variegatus | reverse complement strand
AAGAGGCAATAAAAGCCAGAAAAGCCAGTTGAATTTGGAATGAAACATTAGACGATGTGTAGCTTTTACTGCAAAGGGCCACACTTCATAGTACTGCAGCTTGTGTGACTGATGAAGTTAAATGACAAGCTGTGGCATTCAGTATTTTTAATGGGTTCAACCACAGCCTTCGCAGGTAAGCAAACCATATGGATGCATCTGTGCCCCAACAAATTACTTCTATGACCATTTTTTCCCTGCCAAACAGCCTGCGCATGAATTAGTCTCACTATGCACTCCTGGACCCAGATGCCAAGAAAAAACATTTTGCTATAAACTCATTCTTGATCTCGCTTGTGTTAGTGTTGGACGTTTAGTCTTAGCTACACTGAGAGTAAAATAAGTCTCTATTTTTTTCCTACACATTTGCCAAACCTCGGCTGGAATGTATTGTGTTGTCCTTCTACAAATGGAGTTCCTGTATCCTTGACAATGAACTAATTGAGGCTGGTGGCTTACATGACACATTTATGTGAAGCTGGTCAAGAGGCTAGGGGTGTTCTCTACAAAGGAATTTCTTGACCCTTTTCAATACCAGAACCTGAATCATTCCTTAAAAATGTGCAAGGGAAAAGAATGTATTTTCACTCCAACCTCACAAAATACCAAGTTTCACTGCAGCTCAGAAACTCAAGCGGCTGAAATAATACAAGATCACTTCTAAGTACAAGTAAATATGTGCCTGTTTATTTTTTTCCTTGTTACAGTTTTCCGATATGCACTCCTGTCTGTGAACCATACCCTAAGCATGAAAGGACATACCAGAATTCAAAGACACGATCTGCCCCCCAGGAGCTGAGGAAAATGCTGCCCCCCTGTGTTTCCTAGGTGAAAATGAAATACACGCTTATGATCTGCAAATATTAGGGTTAACATTCTTGATGGGGATAAGAGAGCTCAGCAAAATAACTCCATTCGGGAGCACGTTGGGGAATCTAGTCTGCAATGAGGACGTACAGGTGAGTGACATTTAGAATTAAGTAATTGCATCTTACAAATATTATTTCCGTTTAAGTCTGGACCTTAGGGAGAAGTCTTGTAATAAATGACGCCAGACTGACTAGCAAAAGTAAGATCTTGGCGGACTGCAGTACTTGTTGGTGTTAATCCGAAGGGAGGTGCGTCCCCACCTCTCACTCCCCTGTGAAGCGGCAGACTTCCCGCAGGGGCGTGCTGACCCCGCAGGAGGCGGACCGCGCCGCTCCCTTACCTGCGCAGGTGCGCCGCTCCCTTACCTGAGCAGGTGTGCCCGTGGTCGGTCTCGCAGTTCTGCGGGATGTTTACTTTGTTTCGGGTCGCCCTCTGCTTCCTCATTCCCAGTGTCTGGTAAATGTGGTTTGTAATTTTCTTTCAAAATGTGTTTACTGCGTTCATCATTGAAACGTTTGCAGAAATTAGAGTTCAATTTCAACAAATGTGCGGATCAAGAAGCAGCACGACTTCAACAGCCACCACGCAGGTACAGTACCAATGAGATGTCATCACCCACCCAAACATGGACGTGTCCCATCCTCCCCATCAGTGGAGCTTGAGGAAGCTTGGGTACAATGGACGTCTGTAATGTGACTCAGGCAGGGAGACCCAGCCCAGAACAACCAATCAGACTTTCTGGGTGGTGGGGCGAAGGCATCTGTATTTTTTAACACCTCCATGGGTGGTTGTGATCCAAAACGAAGATTATCAACCACGTTTATTATGTACCTTTGACTTGATTCTGACATCACAAGTCCTCAAAGGGCTTGCAGATAAAATATAGCAACTGTGGAATTTCCCATTTTTAGGAGTATTTATTTATGTAATTGCATGCCTATATAATGGCCCTTATGAACAGGGTTAGAATTTTTGGAATGGAAAATATATTTCATTCAAAATGAAATCATCACAGTCCAATAAACTATGAAGAAGACTCCTCAACCCCCATGCTTGCATGTGATTTTTGAGGAATCACTGTGTATTCAGAAGGGTTCCCATAAGCTCCTGAGAAATTAGAGGTGGCTTGCACTTTTATTAAAAGCAGTACAGCAACTATTACATAAAAGGGCAATTCAGATCCAATGCTTTTGTTTTTATTTTTGGTTTGGTTTATTTTTGTTTGTTTTCGTGGCGGTTAGAAAGGAAGGGCAGGTTTATATATCTTCTTTTAATATGAATCTTTATAAAAGAGAGAAAATAAAAATTCTCAAGAATAAAAGAATTAAATGCCTTGTAACAATTATTTTAATATTAATTTCTAAAAGAAACTTAACATAACTTTGTAAATACTTATACAGATCTGTTAGGACAAAGGTTATCTGCGAAAGAGCCAAGGTACAAATTTTACTTTAAAATCTTTGAATTGAACTTTTCATAATTATATGTTAAATGCGATTTATTAAAAAAACTAATATTTTGGCAAAGCCTTATGTTGTTGCAGCATCTTTATCAAGCTTTATATATTTGAATTCTCTAGCCAGTTCTTATGATGAAATAGTGTTGATGTTATTCAATTTTGACAACTATTTAAACTTCCACGAAAGATTTTTTTTTAATGCTATCTACGTTATGTCATAGGTGCCAGGTAGGGAAAGCCTTCGAGGAATCAACCACATCAAGTTCTTATCTCTTTTCTTGTCTCTTCTAGCAAGAGACAAGTCCATTCTGAGGGGAAAACCCCTCAAAGGGCATGTTTTCTGTTGGAGACATTGAGGTCTGGATAGAACACAGAACTATGAACTCAGCACTTAACATGCAGTGTTCCTGGGATATAACTTGAAATGTCTTTAGAACCCTATTATGTTTATTAAGTAACTCTTGGTTATTATAAAATCACAGCTGGAAATGTAGTGTTTGGAAGCACCACCAAATCAGCCAGCAGTTATAATAGAAAGTGAAATGTGAAGAGACTTTGAACAAAGTCGTACAAAATTATGCTGATGCAAAATTGTACCTAATCAGGAGGAATAAGCTGGTAATTCAGAGGGAATGCGTCTGCATATTCAGCAGAGGTCATCACACAGAAAATTGTGAAAAACCTTCATTAAGAAAAATTCTGCAGCTGAGGACCCAGTTGTTAAACAACCGAAGCTCCCGCTGTCAGCCTGGGAGAAACACCACTTAGGCAGCCTAGCAACAGGCCCCCAGCACCGTCCACCCCTGCAAGCCACTTGCCAGGGGCCCCAGATGCTTCCGTGGGTACGGAAGGGGAAGACATCATTTGCCATGATTCTGTTAGATTTGTAAAATCTGACCATACTCTGAACATGGAC
The DNA here is from genome assembly GCF_000696425.1 of Galeopterus variegatus. NCBI lineage: Eukaryota > Metazoa > Chordata > Mammalia > Dermoptera > Cynocephalidae > Galeopterus > Galeopterus variegatus. Next base: position 25,280 of record NW_007737850.1, on the reverse strand, counting down.
TTGTCATTAAGTGGTTTAAAACACTAAGTAACAAGTTTCTAATTGTAATAAGACAGATGAGCTTTAAGGAGAGATGGTTACTGTATTATAAAGTATGCAGCCCTTCAGACATGAAGTCCATTCTTACCGTTCTCTAGTATGTGGAAAATTTTCAGTTGTTGCATATAAGTAATTCTCTCCAGAGAGCTAAAGGGCAAGTTGGACTTGCCGATGTCTCGAACTCTGTAGACATCCCCTGACAGCCATGTGTGTAAGAAAACATACATATGCACATCAACAGGACAAGGAAGAGGCTTTCCAACATCTTAGGCAGGTCACTAGGAATTGACTCTAATATGGACCATTCAGAAACAAAAGGGAATCAGTGATTGGAACTGTTCCTTTACAATAATAAAGCAATATTTTAAAATTAATGGTTACCATTAAATGCCTCTGAGTCACAGCACAGAAACAAATTATAGAAAAAGTAATGCCCAGGTCTTATGAAGACTGTAGAACATGTAACAAGGAAAATGATGTAGAAAATTTCAGATTAGTCATCATGAGTCTGCCTGAACTCCGATAGGGCTTGTGACTTTCATACTTGCATGATTATTAGAAAGGGGTCACTGTTGCCACAAGTTCAGTCATGTACTGGGTGGAGGGGCAAGAGATTCATACACCCATGACGTAATGGCCCCTGTGTCAGTCCATGCCACAATTTTGGGGGGGTTGCCCCAGCACCAGATATTGGGATGCTGGGATGTGCTGGTGGACAAAGTCCCAAGTATAGCATCTCTCTAATCCTGACCTTCACTCCCATTACCTGGACGCTTCACTTCCGATACCTGTCACCAGTCCTGTGGTCTTCTGATCTAGACTGGCTTGTGATAGGAATGAGCTTACCACAACTTTGCCTGAGTAGAACTGAGGGGACTGCTGAACTTTAGGGCTGCACAGGCTACTTTTCCATTATGCATAGTGGTAGGAGACTCAGTGCAGGCTTCCTGCAGCCAGTACTTTCTTAACTTCTATAAACAAATTATGGTCCGATAGGGTCATTTAAAGGTTTAGTAAAAAATATTCTGATTGTATAAAGAGAGAAATCATTTCTGTGTCTGTTATGATCTCTGATGGAGCACTCTTGCAGACACAGGTTTTCTGAATTAATACCACCTAATTAAAGTAGAAGACTGGTAAGGGCAGAGTTGATGCAGGGGCAAAAGGCACTTTTGAGTTCTTCCTCCTTCATGGTTCCATCGACATTCTTAGAATATGGGTTTCTGAATTGCCGAAAGTAACATTTGCATAAATGTGCAGTGCTGGGTTAAAAAACAGAGAGGCAGAGATGAAAAGACACGTGATCAAAATTGGGAAGAATCTCTCCTGCAAGAAAAAACTATGTTCAACTTAATGCTCTAAGACAGTGCATTAGTAAAAACTTGTTTGCTGTGTTCCAAGACCGTCGATCTTTCACATGAATATCCATCACGGAAGTCTGTGAGAGTGCAGGGTCATGAATGCAGTTCAGGAAGGGCGACTCTAGCCTGGCGCCATAGTGAGCTCCTGCCAATGAGAACCTCGCAGTGGAGCAACACATTCATCACAGGAAGCATAAATGAGGGTTGCATGTGGTGAGGCAGACTCATTGAGTATATTATCTAATAATACAATCAAGCCAGGTGTCCACTCTCATTACCTTGTATAATAATGCCTATTACCTATTTTTTTTTTTAAAAAAGATTGACTTTGATAAAACTCAAAGAACATAAGAATTTCAAAATAAATTTAGATTTTCTCCCCATTACCTATGCTTTTTTTTTGGCGGCTGTCCAGTATGGGGATCCAAACCTGTGACCTTGAATTTATAAGGCTGTGCTCTAACCAACTGAGCCAACCGGCAAGACCAGACTTTCTCCCCATTACCATGTCTGTGTATCTTGGGTTTGGAATTTTAATGTGGCTGCTAATAATTCCGTCTGTTACCATGACTTTTTCTCTCACCACCTCTCCAAGTGTGGTCCCAGGGCCAGTACATAACCTGTCATTGTTATCATCGTTGTCACTGATGATATTTTCCCTATAGTAGAGCAATCCCAAAAGGCACTCTCAACTACTTTGTTAAGCAAGTGACCCATGATGAAACCCTAGCAGTTGGAAACGGACAAGCCTGAGATAGTTCTTGAGTCTGAAATCTCTATGGGTTTCCAAGTTATTGTTCTAAGAGGAGAGTGCTCACGGAAATCCATTCGTGCTGTTACTGGTGATACCCTGCTAATTTATAACATCTTATTACAACCACTGACATATATTGAGAGCCGCACTTAGCGCTGATACCCCTCATGACCTTCCCATACCCCCGAGTCCCTGGGCCTCCTCCAGAGCTCAGCACCACGGAAGAAGGCCAGCCCTGCAGTCCACTGGCATGATTCTCTTCTAGGAGGGGATATAAGACAGAATGAGATGGAGTGAAAAGGCCAGTGCATTGGCCTGAGCCTGTCACCAGTGTGTGACCACGGGCTGTATCTTCCCTTTCTGGGCCTCAGTTTCCCAGTATGCAGAGGGGCTATAAAAGTGATTTAGAGGTATTGGATTCTAAGAAATAAGCTTCTATGTAAGGTATAAAATCCCCTTTCTTAGTCACAAAAGAGAGCACAAATGGATTAGGAAGTTTCCTGTTCCTTTGGCTGGTGGTTTTGCAGGACTGAGTCACCCGACAGGTGGTGTTCAAACAGAAGACTGTCCAGTGAACTGAGTTCAGTGGTGGTTGAAGCAGCCTGAGCTCCATTTCCTGAGCTCTACTGCCCTCTGCTGTCCAGCACTGGCTGGAACATGCTGATGCAGCGCAGAAGCATCTTCTAAGACTTTTTACCCACAGGGAATCTTCAGCTCAGGATGGTCAGGGATTGCCCCCACCTCCACTCCCAGCCACACAGCAAGTCAGCAGGGCTCCCGCCTCCCCACTGGCCAGGCAGAGTCCTCTGGCTCATGGATTCTCCAAGTGTGGTCCCAGGGCCAGAGCCTCAGCATCACCTAGGAACTTGTTAGAAATGCAGCTTTTTTTTTTTTTTTTCTGTTAAATTTTTATTTTGTCAATATACACTGTATATGATTATTATGGCCCATCACCGACACCTCCCTCCCTCCTCCCTCTCTCCCCTCCCCCCCAAGAATGTCCTTTCCGTTTGCTTGTTGTAACAACTTCATAGAAGTATAGTTGTTATATCTTCTTCCCCACCCCCACCCCCGGTTTTTTTGTGTGTGTGTATGTGGGTGAATTAATTTGTTTGTTTTTTTAGCTCCCACCAATGAGTGAGAACATGTGGAATTTCTTTTTCTCTGCCTGACTCGTTTCACTCAATATTATTCTCTCAAGGTCCATCCATGTTGTTGCAAATGGCAGTATTTCATTCGTTTTTATAGCTGAGTAGTATTCCATTGTGTAGATATACCACATTTTCTGTATCCACTCATCCGATGATGGACATTTGGGTTGATTCCAGCTCTTGGCTATTGTGAAGAGTGCTGCAATGAACATTGGGAAACAAGTATTCCTTCAACTTGATGATTTCCATTCCTTTG
>NW_007737850.1:11641-20918 GCF_000696425.1 Galeopterus variegatus | reverse complement strand
TTTTTTTTTTTTTTTTTTTTTTTTTTTTTTTTTTTTTTTTTTTTTTTTTTTTTTTTTTTTTTTTTTTTTTTTTTTTTTAGCTCCCACCAATAAGTGAGAACATGTGGTATTTCTTTTTCTCTGCCTGACTCGTTTCACTCAGTATTATTCTTTCAAGGTCCATCCATGTTGTTGCAAATGGTAGTATTTCATTCGTTTTTATAGCTGAGTAGTATTCCATTGTGTAGATATACCACATTTTCTGTATCCACTCATCCGATGATGGACATTTGGGTTGATTCCAGCTCTTGGCTATTGTGAAGAGTGCTGCAATGAACATTGGGAAACAAGTGTACCTTCGACTTGATGATTTCCATTCCTTTGGATATATTCCCAGCAGTGGGATAGCTGGTCATATGGTAGATCTATCTTCAATTGTTTGAGGAACCTCCAAACCATTTTCCATAGGGGTTGCACCATTGTGCATTCCCACCAACAGTGTAAGAGAGTTCCTTTTTCTCCGCAGCCATGCCAGCATTTATCTTTCGGTGTCTTTTGGATTTTTGCCATCCTAACTGGGGTGAGATGGTATCTCAGTGTGGTTTTGATTTGCATTTCCTGGATGCTGAGTGATGTTGAGCATTTTTTCATATGACTGTTGGCCTTTTGTATATCTTCTTTAGAGAAATGCCTGCTTAGCTCTTTTGCCCATTTTTTGATTGGGTTGCTTGTTTTTTTCTTGTAAAGTTGTTTGAGTTCTTTATATATTCTGGATATTAGTCCTTTGTCAGATGTGTATTTTGCAAATATTTTCTCCCACTCTGTTGGCTGTCTTTTAGCTCTGTTAATTGTTTCTTTTGCTGTGCAGAAGCTTTTTAGTTTGATATAGAAATGCAGCTTTCTGGGCCCTACCCCAGATGGAATCAGAAACTGTGTGGGCGGGGATCAGTGCTCAGCATTTTAATAAACCTTCAGGTAGTTTGCTATCTCTTTAGAAATACAAGTCCAGAAGAGAAACAGACTTTCTTATCATATTGTGCATCTTTAAAATTAAAACAAGATTTGCAGGAGATGGACTTCTTGTTTTCATTTTCATATTTTGAAAGTTTAGTGTTGTGAGAACATTCAGATTTCCACAGCTCACAGGTGGTTCAATGTGAGCTGTAGCAGAGGAGACTCCTCAGAGACAAATACTTAGAAAGTCTCTGCTGTTGAGTGATGTCTGTGTCACTTCCTTGAGTAACATACCTCTGCTGTTGAGTAGGATTTCTGCATTTTGGGGAGATACTTCTGAAGGCAGATATAATCAGGGACAGAATTTGGATTTTCTGAGACTGTCCTGATTTGAATTCATTCATTCATTCATTCAGCAAACGTTTATTGAGCACCAACTATGGATTATAAAGACTGTGCTGCTGGTAGGCGTGTGGTTCCTACCCTTGTTCAAACTGCATTCCAGTGGGGGAGAGAGACAGCAGACCGCAGACCAGAAATTCACACAGAGTGAATTAGCTGAAATCAATTAGCCATGACTGTAATAAGCCCTATGAAGAAGACATTCTAAGTGCTCCAATAGGCAGTAGGGCAGAGACTAGAGAGAGAAAGAATTATAGAACAGTGTGACAGCACATCTCATGAGGGACGTGGTCCTGAGTGCTATGGGAGATACAAGGACGCCTTAAATGCCACCTTCCCACATGGGCTGCAGGCGCAGCCTGGAGAAAATACTTCACAGAGGTTGGGGACTTGTAGTCTGAGTCTTTTCACAATTAGAATTGAACATGACTTTTTTGTGGCATAATTTTTATTGTTAAAATTTATTTTAAAATTATGTAAAATGTGGAAACTATAGATAGGGCAGATAAGGTAAACATTTTAAACCAGCTATAATCCCACCAGGTACACATTTCCACTGACAAGAGTTAGTTGTAGAGCCTTCTGGATCTTTTTATGTCAATATATGTGATAATATACTATATTGCATTATACTATGCTGTATTATATATGCTGTCATACTATATATTGTTTTGTAGTTTGCTTTTTTAGTTAGCAATGTAGCATGGACAGTTTGTCTTCTAACATGTTTGTTGAGCACCTACTATGTGTGAGGCATATGAAGTGTTCAGTGCTGGATGTGCCCTGTAAGCAAAGCACACCAGGATGCTGCCTTCATGGATTTACTGGGTGTATTAAATGGAAAAAGGAAAGAAACATCAAGGTACCATGGGGAATGACAGTAACCTCATTTGGACAGAAGAGTCAAGGGAAGTCTCTCTGAGAAAGGAAAAATAAAGAAAAGTTGCCCAGAGAGGCAGGGAGGGAAGCAGCCTGGCAAAGGGAACAGAACATCCAATGGTCCAGAGAAGGCACAGGGCTGGGCTAGTCCCAGGGAAGCCCCAATAGAAGGTGGGTGTGGCCATAGCACTGGGAGAGGGGACACTGGTTGATGGGGGTGTGATAACCTCAGGGCACCAGGTTGAGGCCACGGTGCTCCTGTGGGATCCTCAGGTAGAGAAGCACAGAGCCTTGATTGTGCACAGCCTGGTGTTCTGGGCAGGGAAGTCACATTTTTATCTAAAGGCGATGGGAATGCGTTATGAGATTTTAAGCTGCCGGTGGCATGATTTCAGCTTTTATTTCTCACCCAATGCTTGGTGCAAATGTTTTGGAGAAGAGCAAAGAGGGATGTCTACAGATCTGTTAGGAGGCATTGAGGAGGTCCAGGGCAGGGGTGATGGCTCCAAATAAAAAATTTATATTGGCGTCAATGTTTTTAACAGCATAGGATTCCACCATAAGGATGTACCGGAATTGCTTTAAGCAACTCTTGAATATTTAAAATTGCTACAATTACATCTTTGCAGCTAAATTTTTGTGCCCATTCTTGTTTCCATGGCAAAAAGCTTAAAATGGAATTTCTTCGCCACTTGAAAGACCTTATACGTACCAGTAAGTGATGCCATGGCCAAGTTGTGTCAAATTGCACTCCCAGTAAGTAGGCGGGTGTGACGGGCTCCCTTCCCTCCCCTGCTCAGGCCTCCTCTGAAAGAATGAGGTCTTCCGGAAACACCCAAGGAGCAGGGGGGCACTTGAGCACGAGTGGCCACATTGAATGGCTGGGGCCCTGGGTGGGGCAGCTGGACAGGCCGGGCACTGGGTAGAGCCGTGTGCTAGGGAACTCCATGCCCGCAGGGCAGGGGCAGGAGAGTGACCCGCGCTCATCCCTGACTGAGAGACACACTCCCCTCCCTGTCCTGCAAGGCGTCCCCAAGGCCTGGATTGGCTAGGTGATTGGTGGGGCCACTAATCACTCAGTGAAAAGGGACAAGCAAGGAAGGGGGCGGGGTACAGGGCCGTGGCAGGTGCATTCAGTGCCGATTTCATTATAATCCCCTCGGCTTGTCCCCAGCCCCTAGTGTGTCCTGCAATGTGTCAGATCATTGGCAGGGGTTTTTCTTACTGGAAATATGGTCACTTTAAGAAGACAGTGACAGTGCTCTAGGGCTTACTGTGTGGAAGATCATAAAGTATATATAGAGAGGATGACGTCCCCAGGGACAGGAGGACATAATGTGGATCAGGGGGCTCAGGGCACGAGGCAGGGAGGGCAGTGGGGCCTGCTTGGATGGAGCCTGGGGGGGAGGGGCAGAGAGCAGGGGCTGTGGTGATCACTGCCCACCTACTACTCCGTGGGGGCATTTAAGGGGCCGGCCCTTGGTAACAAGGACTGAAGTCTCCTTCCCACAGGCTGAGCAGATAAGCGTGCAGAGCTGTGTTCCAGCCCTATGTCCTGGACTGACACGGCCCCAAGGCTCAACACCTAGCAGCGACGGACCCCGAGGCAGGAGGGAGGGAGAGAGGGTCTAGCCCTTGGGATAGTGGCTCCCGGGGCAAGGGCCGCTTCCAGCAGCAGCGGTGTGTTTGTTGGGAGCAGAGGACAGGTGAGGAAGTAGGCATGCACAGGGGACTGGGGCAGGGGAAGCTCAGAGCACTAACACCAGCACCCACGCCGCAACTCATGGCTTGCTAGCTGTCCGAAGGGTTCTGCTTGTTAAAAATGGGGAAATGGAGACTGAATAGGAAAGTGCCCAGCTAGCAGGGGACAGAAGGATGCCACACCAGGTCCATCTCCTGCCCTTTCCATGGTCCCTATGATGGGTCCAGAGAGTGGGCCAAGATATTTGCAGACATTTCTGGGAAGATGGTCCTTTGCAAGCCACCGAGGACTTTGAGGAATGGGGTAGCCACCAGGTGTGCATCAGTTCTTAGTCACAAGGACTATGACAGGAAAACAAGAGCGTGATGAGTGGAATAAACTCAGCCTGGGGTGAGTAAAATTGCCTGGGGTGCCGCACAACCTCAGACGCTCAGCCTGACTCTCAAGCTCCAAGTGAAAAAGGTGTTGTGGTTAGACAACCTTTTTTTCAAATTTGCACATACAATTCAGGCAACCAGGAATGAGACTTTGCAAGCCACCGAGGACTTTGAGGAATGGGGTAGCCACCAGGTGTGCATCAGTTCTTAGTTACAAGGACTATGACAGGAAAACAAGAGCGTGATGAGTGGAATAAACTCAGCCTGGGGTGAGTAAAATTGCTTGGGGTGCCGCACAACCTCAGACGCTCAGCCTGACTCTCAAGCTCCAAGTGAAAAAGGTGTCGTGGTTAGACAACCTTTTTTTCAAATTTGCACATACAATTCAGGCAACCAGGTATGAGAAAGAAACATCTGGGACACTGCTCTAGAAGCACAAGTGTCTCCTTGAGGGGCCCTCAGTAGTACAGCAAGACCAAGATGTGCCAAAGTGTCAGACATATTTCAGCTCTCCTAGGGCATTAACATAGCTGATAGAAAACAAATCATGACACTAATGCTTTCTTATAGCCCTCAGTAGTACAGCAAGACCAAGATGTGCCAAAGTGTCAGACATATTTCAGCTCTCCTAAGGCATTAACATAGCTGATAGAAAACAAATCATGACACTAATGCTTTCTTATTTTTCTGATTATGGAAGTCATGAACTGTTGATGCAAAGCTGATTTTGGCCCAGAAAAGTATTTTGTTTGGCTTGTGCTGGATTTTCTTTAGTCAAGCCAACATTAAAAGTTCTGGCTATTTCCATGTATTTATTTGAATTTCCAGCTTCTTTTGAAAGATCAAAAGATCTGAAACTCTGGGTCCCAATCTTTCTGTGCCAACAGCCAGCTCGAGCTGAGTAGCTGCTACGGATTTGGCTTCAAGTCTGTAACCCCAGAAATTCCCCTTCCACCTCGCTCCACCTAAGCACTAAGCAAGCACCGCACCTTGACCATGTCACTCACACTCTGGCTGCCCCATCCCTGCCGGCCTTTGACTTTCTGACTTGCTCTAGAGCTTGCAGATCATAGTTATCTATAAAAGAAAAAGGTTTGGTCCATCTGAACCTAATCTGTACTAAAATCAAGGAATGCAAATCAAGGAGCTAATGGGCTCTTTGTGCAACACCAGAAATGTGTATATATTTTATTCTATCCTAGCCAACTGCTCTAGCCAACTAGCCCAAAATACAGCAACACTGTATGCTTTCACCTTTTAAAATAATCACAAATACATCTAGAAAAAAAAGTTGTTGACCTCAACATTACTGGTCATTATCAAGCTTCCTGTTACATGGTGTGTTTGGCACTTTGCTCATTAGTGGAGGTTAAGCATGGTGCAAACCTGTGGAAGGTCTGACTAAGACTCGCTTTCTTTTGGTGAGCTAGGAGGAGAAGGCCTTACTTGGCAGTTACAGCAGAGCAGGGTATGCAGCCTGTGAACCATGCAGGGGGTCACACTGGGGCCTCTGGAGTCTTACCTACTTCTCTAAGAAGTGGCCACAATATTTTTTCATGGGTTTAAAAGTGGGACTCGAGAGGCCAAAAACCTAAATGGAGCTTTCAGCAGACAGAAGGGGGTCAGGAGACTATGAAAGGCTACCTTCTAAAAATAAAAGAACACCAGAAAATAGACCAACCTCACCAGGATCAAAGCCCAATTTTGAATCACTTCAATTCCTAATTGGATTAAGGTAACCTGGAATTGCTGATGCACCTAGTTTAGCTGCCTGCAAAAAAGCAAAAGTAAATTCTCTCTGGAGGGAGGCAACATCATCCAGTCTCAAATCATATCTAATTTTTTTAGATAGGGTGTCAAAAGAGTATCAGTAATACTGACAGCTGACTTCTCCATAGAAATAGCAGAAGCCAGAAGACAATGGAATATCATCAAAGTCTTGAAAGAAAACAATTGCCAACTAGGCCACTAGTGAAAATATCCTTAAAACACAGAGGTGAGAGAGAATTGTTGAAGCTGAGTGATTAGGACACAGAGGTTGACCACATTGTTTTCTTTACTATTGTATGCTTGGGATTTTCCATAAAAGAAATGAAAACAAAATAGAGAGTTAAGACAGGCAAAAGCTGAGAGAATTTGTTACCAGTAGTCCTGCACCAGAGGAAATACTGAAGTGTTCTTCAGGCAGAGGGAAAGTGATCCAGGCAGCAGCTGGGCAGTGCAGGGACTGAGAAACAGTGGAGGGCCGTGCTCTCTCCAAAGGCTCCAGGGAGGGTCACCTCTTCTTAGTTCTGGTGGCCGCTGGCATCTCTGGTGCTTCCTGGCTCGTGGCAGCACCACCCCAGTCACTGCCTCCATCATTCTGTGGCCTTCCTCCCACCATATGTGTGTCGCTGTGCCCCCTCCTTTTCTCATAAAGATACCATTGATTGGATTTAGGGTCTCCCCTAAACCCTAGATGATTTCATCTCACGACCTTTAACTAATCATATCTGCAAAGGCGCTTTTTCCAAATACAGTCCCTTTCTGAGGTTCTAGATGGAGATGAATTTGGTGGGGGGGGCGGGGACATAACTCAATCCCACTACAGGAGAGTCAGCAATTCCACCAGCAGGTATTTCCAGCAGGTGCTGCAGTGTCCTGGACCTTGGCACAGGCCTATGCACACGTCTGTGGCTTGGGCTGTGGGAGGATTGCTGTGGGAAGGTCTGTCCAGGAGTGCAGAGCCTTGAGATTCACCAAGCACTGCGATCACTCTGTGAAAAGCCACTACCCTCTCACCTCCCAAATTTAGCATTTCCATCCACATTCCCACTATCATGTTAGAATCAAGCTGCCTCAACTGCTTGTAGCTTAAGACCTACAGACTCTTACTGACATGTGAGTTAGTCTGATGAGCAAAGGGAGAAAGTGGCATGTGTTTGACAGGCCTGGGCCACAAAGGGAGCCAGAACTCTATGTCACTGGCTCTCCAAGGCCAGCAGCAGGCAGCACCTCACTGTGTCTCAGATTGGAGCTGGATCTTTACTAACTTCCCATTAGCCTTTGTCCTTTTCTGGGAGCTGCGCAGTGAGCTCAGGCCACTCTGTGTTAGTCGGGACTTGCTTCTTGTGGACTCGAGTGGCTCCCATGTGGCCCAGTTCACACCTGGCAAGACTCCCAGCAGCCTCACCTAGGAGTGGCCAAGTTGCTTGGGGAGGGAAGGAAAGGGAGAAGGGTACAGATGGGCCTGTAGGTAACAGGAGTCTCCTCTATGGAGCTTTCTTGAAGGTTCGCCCCTGCTGCAAGTGCAGGCAGCATCCTGCCTGCTTTTGAAATTTTCGGCCCTTGTCTTCTTTTCATCTTTGCTCATGATGCTTTGGCCTGCATGGTTGTTGGAGTTTTATTTACTGGATTTAAGCCCACCAGGATTCCCGAGTAGACCTCACAGTGGAAGCTGGCCCTGACCATGAGGAGCTCAGAGACCAGGCTTTAAAGGATTTGTAGCCCCTGTGTCCCTGTCCAGGTGAAGAACAGGCCCTGCTGCCACTGTGGGAAGTGAGCACCATCCTCTGCTGGCCTTGGCATTAAAAACAGAGCCACCTCTGAGGTAGCAGCAGAAGAATGGAGGTTCCCAAGCCCTTGACCGAGAATGGGGAACACACGCTCCCCCAGAGCATCTGCTACTTGTTTAAAAGAAAAATAAGGGCGAAGAGAAAGCAATGCATTCTCCAGCAGTTTTGATACAAAAGGAGAGCACCCCAAACCCAAATGGCATAATTTGTTCCAGTTTTGCAAATAAATCCACTTGGAACGTCCAAACTCCACATGCTAAAAAGCTTTAAAAATGTTTTGGAAACCACGTTCTTGCCGGCAGCGCATGGCTAAGATGACGATCAGTCCTTTGATTCTGGCTGCTGCTGACTGAACTCGGCTTCTGCTCCCATGTGAGGGGGAGCTCAGATTTCCCATCCAGCCGAGCATCAAATCCTTCTGAATCCCCCTCCTCTGGAGAGCTGGGCAGAGGGGAAGTAGCTTGGTTGGGGGTGTCGGGCAGGCCTGAGTCTTGTACCAGCTTTGTCACTTACTGGTAGGGTGACCCACCATCCCGGTTTGCCAGGGACTATCCTAGTCTTAGGATTGAAAGTCCCATGTACCAGGGAACTCATTTTGGGGCATTCCAGGACATTTGGTCACCCTAGTCTTCTCAACCTCTCTGAGCCTTCGTTTCCTCTTCTGTGAAATGGGGCAATCACACCTACCATGAAGCTGTTAGGAGTAGATGGTGCTGGGCTTGGCACGCACAAGTAGATGGAAGGAAGCTTCGCTCCCCGAGAGGCTGAGCTCGGGGGCTCCCAGTAGGGCGCTCACTCACTGGGGCAGCCCCACCAGGGTCACCCAGATGTCTTCCACCCCTCACCCACTTTTTCCCAGCCCAGTATCCTTCCCATCCCCCATCCCTCACCTACTCTCTAGCTTCTTCTACAGGACACACTGGCACCAGGGCACATCCCCAGGATAGGGATAGGCAGGGAGCTGCAGACGGAACTGGGCCTGGGGGCCAGGGGCTGAAGCCTCTCTGGTGACTGGAAGTGCCTCCAGCCATCTGTGGGGCTGTCTCAAGCAAGAGGTACGAGGATGCTGTCTGGCCCCGTGGGCAGATGTGTGAATAGCTGAAATTTTGGGGGAAATTAAGTTTGTCTTGAAAAGTTACTGAAAAGTGGGCTCCTTTTTTCCCTTTATCTTTCTTCTCTTTTAATGCTACAGCTGTGTCCTTTAAGCTGTGAGCAGGTTCTGTTTCTGGAGTTGATTGGAGACTCTGTAATTCACCTTGGAGATAAACTCTCTTTGTGTCTGGATAACTTGGCCCCGGGGGCCCTGGGGAATCTACTTAGGACACTTTTCATTTACCAGGCCCAAGGCTTGGAAACAGATGGCAGGTGAAGTTAGAAGGTGCCCCTCCATCACTGGTAGCCACAGATTTACACTGCTTCCCCCAGGAGAG
>NW_007737850.1:0-11631 GCF_000696425.1 Galeopterus variegatus | reverse complement strand
GCCTTGTCCTCCTGGTGCTGTGGCTGAGCCTTCGGGAAGTGGCTTCCTGGTGTGAGTCCAAAGGGCTGAGGCACCTGGGGTCCAGGCTGGGCTCACAGACCCACTCATGCTGGGTGCAGAATCCAGGAAAAGATTGGCCGGTGTTTGCCCCAAAGTCCTCACAGTTTAGGAAAGAATAGCATCAAACACTTGTATAGCACTGCATGCCAAACACTGTCGTGAGAGCTTCATGTCAGTCAACAACCCTATGGGATAAGTACAACGTATGATCCCCCATTTTGCAGATGGATAAATTGAGGCACAGAGAAGTATAGCATATTGCTCATTGGTACACAGCTTATAGGTGATGGAGCTGGGATTCAGAGTCCAGGCTTTGGACCACTACACTAGACAGCCACTTTGATGTGAGGGGCTCTCTCTAGAGTCATCCTGCTGTTACCTAAAGCACGTTCTCGTGGTGGGAGCTAAGAGTAACACAAAGGACACCCTGGAAGGTAGTGAGTGCCCTGTCACATGAAGCATGTAAGCAGAAGCAGCATGCCACTTGGGAGGAGCCATGGCAAGGCTGAGTCCTTCCATCCCGGGAATCCTAAGAAACTAAATAGAAGGAAAGCTGAGGTGGTATGAATTAGTTAGAAACCCCAAAAGGCTAAGAAATCTCATTAAATGTGTTTCTGTTCTCAGGGTTGCTTTTGTTTTGTTTTGGTTTAGTTTGGTTTGGTTTAAGTGTTTTTGGTTTTTTCTTCCCCATGAAACTTCTAGGTTTATAAAAAAGTTTGATGTTCTAAATCCCAGCTTTGTATATATAAAAGATTCAGTTTCTCTCTGGGAAAAGTCATTAAATCCTTTTGCGTAGACCAAGGTCAGTCAGATCAGTTCAAAAAGAGCTCTAAGGCTGTGTTCTGGAAAGGAGCCGTCTGTCTCTGCAGTTCAGGTGCCAGCCTCCTGCAAGGCTTGGACCCTGGGTCACCCCTGGTGCAGTGATGCCAGGTGCTGCAGACATTCCTCTGAGAGTGTGGCATTACTGCTCTGTCCTTGCTTAGAATAGCATCCTCCACCCAGCACGTTCCTGTGCATCTCAGGCAACTGTGCCTACTCCAAAGGAATGGAAGGAAAGAATGAATGAATGAATGAGGGACGGCAGGAAGAAAAAGCATGGAGGGGAGAAGGGCATTCGTCCCGAAACTATTGTTGGCTGAAATGCAGTTAAGCCTGCTGCTTTACTGCAGGACTTCTCAGAGCCTTTAAAATGTCCTTGTGCATTGCCGATCCCAGCTTTAGAATGCCTCATTTCCCCAACACATTTGGTCCCCACCCGTTTTTTCTGAGGAATATCTTGTGGGACTAGTGTTCCTCAGTATTTCCTTTTAGAAATTATAACTTTAAACTGTCATCTTCAGATAATAACTTTCCTCTCCACAAATATTTACTGAGTATGCACCATGAGCCTACGTGGACACTGAGTAGAGACTCTGGGGAGAGCTCAGCGAAGGACTCGTCTCTCCCATTATTTACTGAGTTCAGTTCAGACAGATGCTAGGGCTTTACAGCACCAATAACGATAACCAATATTCGTTGTGCCAAGCTCTATTCTAAGAGCTTTACAACTCACCAAAGAAAGCACTGTCATTAGGCCCATTTTACAGATGAGAAAACTGAGGCATGGGGATGTTCACTTGTCAAGACTCACACCACTGGCAAATGGCAGATCTGGGATTCAGCCCTGGGGGTCTGGCTCCAGGGCACTGCTCTTTACTGCCTCGGGAGCAGCAGCACAAGCACTTGCAGAGCTGCTGAGGGGTCGCCTAGTGGCAGAAGGATACCAACATGGCCAGTGAGGGACTGAGTTCACCCCTCTCATCCCCCACCCCCCCGCCTCACCATATACACTGTAGAAACAGAAATCCTGGCTTTTCAAGACAGAGGTTGCCTCTTGGTTTCATACCTATTCACAGACTTCAGAAAACACAAAACAATGACATGTCGTTTTTCTTGAAAGTGCTTTTTTCTGTATTCATGAACTACAATAGAAGATAGTGTTAGCCTAACCAAACATTCCAGTTACTAAGTTTTCTGAGAATTGCACTTAAAACAGAATGTGTTTGCTAAAGAAAATGAAATATGATTTAGGGTGGGAGTGGGGGGAGTGCATAGTCCTGTTATATGTGCCAGGGAAAAAAAATGAAATTTTTAGAATGTGATTACCCAACACCTGTTGGTAACCTTTCTAGAACACTCTGCAGAGTCGTGGGGGGTGGGGGGGAAGGGGGCATCTGTCACACCGAGTCAGGAGGGAGGGCCTCTGGTGCCTTAGGGGTGAGGACTCAGGCTGGCACTGGCTGATCTCAGACGTGACCCTGAGCCTCCTGAGTCCTGCCCCTCAGCAGCCAGGTGTGGCTGAGCCAGGCCCCATGACCCCATCAGATGCTCCTTCCATGGGGACCCAAATGTGTGGCTGTTCCCTCATCATGGGGGCTGAAGCTGTCTTGATCTTGAATCAAAATTCAGCCTCCTCTCTGGCTTTTCCCCAAAACCCATCACATCAAGCATATGGTAGATTTCATAATTTTATTAAAGTTTTTGGGGGTCCCAAGGATAGAGCATGTTGCACAATCTGCTGGAGCAAGCAGGACTAAAGCCATGTTGGGACCCAAAACCGCCTGGGCTGTGAGTTTTTTTAAAAAACAGGGTTTTTTTTATACCTCTCTTCTTGTCCCCTGACTTTATCTTGTTTGCTGAACAGAAAACAAGGCTGTTGAAAGCTAATCTGTACCTTGCAAAACAAGTTTCTCTTTGAGGCTTGCAGAATTCCAAGAAGTAATCAAGGCCAGCCAGAGACCTGCAAAGCTACATGGAGACTTTACAAAGAAGCAAATCAAAATCCTACAGGACCCTAAGATAATGTCAAGGACGAGAACAGAAACCAGACAAAGCCTTGGTAAGACCTTGCACCTGGCTCCTTGCACGAAGCCCTCACAGCTCACGTCCCCCTCCCTCCTGCTTTTCATTCCCACGTTCCATTCTCTCAGCCTTTTAAAAACCCCTCAGTAAATCTGAGTCTTTGAGATGACTTTAGTCTGGCCATTGTCTTTCAAGTTTACCAGGAAGACGAGTTAGCCTAACATCTCCCTTAGGTCACCGGGATTCCTGCATAAAGCTGACCTCCTATTCCACCAATTTAACTTTTGGGTCACTTGTTTTTGTTTGGAACAGCCAGAGTTGCGTTCAATAACAAACCTATGGCAATCCCAAGAGAAATCCCTGTCGCATGCGAGTCTCCTCCCAAGGCAGCTCACTAACATCACCGCAACAGCCGTGATGAACGGCCCGTGGGGTGCGGGACCATCTTGGTCTCCAGCATGTTCTTCTGGAGACTGTTTCTCAGCGTGGAACGTAGAGCCCAGTGTCTGCCCCCAAGCTCTGCCCACACCCTGGAGACTACGAGCAGCCCTCTCCATTCTCCTGCCCAGGAGACAGAGGTGGCTATAAAGAAACCCTCCTGTAGGGAAACTGGGCTGCAGGACGGCCTTCCTGCTGCTGCTGCGGGGCTTCTAGGACCATGCCCTCAGCAGTTCCCACCTTTCCTTTCCCCTCCCTGAGCCCCACTCTGCCTGCCATGGTTCTGTCACCTTCTCAGGCTCCCGAGACACTTTGAGCCAAACTGAGGCCCATCTCCTCTGCATCCTTTCTGTTCCATGATGATGTAGGGTTCATTCAACCTGTGAAATGGGCTGAAAGGAGCATGAGTGGTCGGGTAAGGTGCAGACTTTCAGCTAGGGTGGTAGCCCCTGCCAGCTCCCTTGCTCCTGGACACAGCCTCCTCTGAAACAGGGCAGGGTGGGCCAGTCCCAGCCCTGAACACCTCATGTCTTCTGGTCAGAGGTGGGCATATGTGGATTGCAGACCTCGCCCTCCTAAGGGGCACAGGCTTCTGGACAGAGGACACAGGCAAGGACCCAAGAAGCACCGTAGACAGGAAGAAACCCTCAAGAAATCGGCCTCCTGTCTGTGAGATGCTCAGGCCTGCTGCCTGCCAGCCCCTACTGAGACAACTGTAGCTGGCTCCTTTTCCTCGCCTTCCCCACCAGGCTCTCCTTTATTTTGCATTCATTCATCCATCCTATATTTCTTGAGGGCTTTCTATGTGCTAGACCCTATTCTGGGATCTGAGAATCCAGAAAAGAACAAGACAGACAAGTCCTGCCCTCATGGAGCTTACAATCTGGTCAGCAAGCTGGGGCAAAATAAGCAGATGTCAGAGGTTCCAGAGAAAAAAGGAAGTGGGGTAAGGGAGAAGGGGGATGGGGTGCCATTAACAAGGTCGGCCTTTCTGATGATGAGGCGACATTTGAGCATAGGGAGAGTGAATGTCTGAGGGAAGACAGCTCCAGGTTAAGGGGACAGCAGGTGCCAGGGTGCTGAGGTGGGACATGATGGGCTCTTTCAGGGTGCAAACAGGAAGAAGCCAGAGGAGATGTGCAGAGAGGTAGAGAGCTGGGAGCTAGATCCTGCGGGACTTGCTTACAGACAGGCCACAGGAAGGGTTTTGGATTGTATGCTAAGTGTGGCAGGAGCCACTGGAGAGGTGGGGCCAGGGCAGCTTCAGATGAGAATTCCAGGTCTAAAGCTTTGTGAACAGACATTCTGCTACCTCTGGGGCAGGAGGAACAGCATAAAGCTGCCAAGTCCCCACCTCCTGATCTGGCCTTCCCTCTCCAGTGCAGTCTGCTGGGTCCCACCAGAGTAGTCTGACCCACCTCACAGTGAGCAGGGTTGCAAGCTCCTGCCTTTCCTCAGCCCCATCTGTCCCTCCTGCATTGGCAAGCCAAGCAAGTCTGAGAACACAGCTCCCTGCCACCTGGAGCAGCTGATGGAGCCACCGCCCAGCCCTCTGATCAGCAGTGTGTGTGCAGGACCGAGTCCCCAGCCAGGCCATCCCTGGGGCGTCCAGGCGGATGGCCCAGCCACTCCATCTAGAGTCCTGGGGGACATGCTCCAACACTCCTCCAAAATGGAACCAGCTACTCGCTGGTGGCCTTAAGGCTCTTTTCACGACCACACCCTTTCCTGTGCTGTTTATCTGTCTGGACCCCTTGCGCCAATCCCAGCTGGTCCTAATTCTGCCCTTCTTTCAGGGCCACGCCAAGATACCTCCTGCTCCTGGAAGCTTCCAGTGAGTCACCCTGCTGCCTTTCTTTTCTTGAGTCCTGCCCCTCAACAGCTGCATATGTCTGTTGGAACTGTCTTGTTTTGCGTTGTTCTGAGCCATCTAGAGCCTGTCCCAGCTGTGAGAGGGTGCGTGTGTGTCTGTGATCCTGTTGTTCTTCCTTGGTGGGCAGTTAATTTCCTTTCTGGCCGACGTTGCTGTTGGCCTCTCTGCTCCCTCCCAGCCCAGTGGCCTGTGGGGATGAGCAGGAGGGCAGAGAGGAGGGAAGCACAGAGCACACAGGGCTTGGCCCCTAGAGATGTGACCCACTACTTGTCCCCCAGCGCTCTAAGGCCGGGTAGGCTGGGGCTGTCCCTTGCTGTTCCTGCCCTCGGGAAGCACACAGTCAGCCAAGGGGTAGACAGACATCCAGTGAAACCTGGAGGCGGCCAGGCCCCTTCTGTCTGTCCGGTGGGAGATTCACTAAGGAGGGGCTGGGAGTGGGCAAGAAGACCAGCTCCCAGAAGGCATGGTGCGTGCTCCCTGCTGGTGCTGGCCTCTTGGCCTCGAGAGCCCTTCCCTTCTTTTCCACCAGGTGAATTCCAGGCTTTTCTCAAGAGTTAGTGACAGCTTCTTAGGGAAGCCTTGCCCCTCATTGCCCCTCAGTTGTGGTGTAACACGCAATTCACCAGCCATAGCCTCGGGTGAAGGGTGAGCTGTCCACACAGGACACGCTGAGGATGGATGTGTCCTGTGCACCGCCACGTTGCTCAGCACCCACCAAGTTCATGGCTCCTGCAGTCCTTCAGAACTTGCCCAGATGGGCCAGCCTTGAGGGGAATCAGCTTCTGCTTTCTGGTCGTCAGTCACAAATGGACTTTCACATGCATTCTCTTGAAAGAAGTCCTCTCCTGCCCCCAGACCTATTGTCTGCCTTCCCCATTTGGCCTTCAACCTGCCCCCTCCAGAATACCACCCCCTTGCTGCTGCTTTGTTCTCCCCTGCACCCCTAGTGCCTCCATGGGGTGCCAAGTCCCTGGAAGAAGGCGGTGGCTCCACAAATCCTTGGAGCTTGTTGTTCCCAGGGAAGGAAATGGGGAAAGGAAGTGGGAAGAGGCCAGGCGTGAGGCAGCATAAGGGTTAGGATGATTTCAGTGCTCAGGCAGGAGGGGACTTTCTGAAGGTGTGGGATTCTCAGGGGAGAGACTGCTGGAAGTGACTGAGCCTGTTTCTAGAGATGCCTCAAAGAGCGAGACCTGGATCCAGATCAAGTTCTTCCTGCTCAGAACAAGCTTTCCGCCATCTCAGAGTGGGTGATTTTAGGAGTCAGTCTTTCCTCCTTTTTCTCTCCCTCCTACCCACTCCCAGCCCCTACTTATCTACGCCACTCAAGCCAGACTCCCGGTCCTGAATGAAAGCGGACAATGTGAAAATCTCATCCCCTTCTCATGAGCAGCCACACTGACAGGTGACACACGTTCTTGAATGACTGCCAAGCACTGGAGCGTCCTTCAGACGGACAAGCCCTTGCAGCTGTCATCTCTTTCTCTCAGCCACCCCGAAGGGAGACAATATTATCACCGTTCTACAAATGAGGCTCAGGGGACAACTTGCCCACAGTCAGGCAGCTGGAGTCGTGGCAAGTACTGCTGCAAGCTCTGCTCCTTTTACCCTTTGTTCCACATCCTGGCACTGGTGTTTAGGACCATTCCTGAGTGGGTTTGCCAGAGGCAAAAAAACAAAAGCAAAAACCAAGGCTTGGCTGACAGTTATTGTTAGCAAGAGCACATGGCTCCTACGGACCCTGTGAAACATACTGTGGCATTTCCAAAAGCCCCAGCTCAGATCATATTCTTAACATCATTTGAGCGAACTTGTGTCGAAGTCTTGCTAGAATATAACCCACCAGGACAGCCTTCTAGCTGCCAAACGGATGAGATGTATTTTCACTGGTCTGCTCTTGGCAAAGATCTGCAACTTCAGACAAACAAGGGGCTGTTGATCAATTAAATTCATGATGGATACACATTCTTGAAGAACACTGGGGAGTACATATCTGGAGCACTAAATTGTGCTGCTGGACAGGCAGTTCTTAAGAAAACTGAGTCATTTCCCCCCAAATCAGCCTGAAGAAATTTTTGTTACTTAGGCTTCCCTCTCTCCATCCTACAATGTACCTGTGCAAACTTACGGTTTGCCGATTCCCTCCTGGAACTTTTTCCATCTGATTATATTGCAGACTTGCCCATTCGTCACTTCCGATTATTGGTCCACTTCCTGGCTCAGCTATATGGGATTATTTGAAGCCCTAATCATCAGGCATTGCAGGGCTCCCTGACCCAGGATTCTCTTCAAGTGGATGCACCTGAGTCCCTGCCCCTGTGAATTCTCTGCAATAGCAGTGCATACCACTGGTTTAGAACAGCTGTTTTTGTTTTTTATCTGATAACCTGCCTGAAGTATTCTGGCTTAAAAATGATGGCAGAAAGTCTGGAATAAAGTGAAGGTCTGATAGCAGAACATATTTGGAGGTGTCTGCAGTAAAATGGAGATTTGTTTTAAAATGTTTTAATAATGAAACTGCTCTTGTTTACCAGATTTCCATCATCTACTGATGCCTGTTACCTGAGAATTGTCAGGAATAAGATTAAGGTTGGCCCGGGGGGTATACACTGCAGTTGCCTGGACCCACTCCCATGGAACTTGGGCCTCTGAAGGAGTCGGGTGGGATGATGCTTGTAACAACACTCTTCTGAGGAGGTAGGTTCTGGTGAGCCCGGCCAGGAAAACTGCAAAGGACCTCAAACCAATCTGTAACCAAACGGGCAGTAGGACATCTGACATTTCATCACAAGGTAGATTTCAGCCCTAGAACAGGAGTTAAGCTTTTTTCCATGAAGGACCAGTTAGTAAAGTACATTAGGCTTTTCAGGCCACAAGATGTCTGTTACAAATACTCAATGCTGTTGTTGAAAGCAGCCATAGACAATGAGGTGGGCAAAAAACAGGTAATGAGCAGGATTCAGGCTGCAGGATGGAGTTTGCTGACCCCAAGCCTGGAGCACCAATGACTGAAGAACAGATGTGACCGAGGCCCCTTCTCGTCAACGCCCCCTCCCCTGCCTGCGCACCAGCGCCTTGCTGTATCTTTTGAAATACCCCAACTGTAAAGAGAAAACTGACCCCTGAAGCTACATGTTTAAGGCAGTGACTAAGGAATATTCTTTATAATCTCATCTCAAATTCTCAATGATTTGTTCAAATCCAGTCTTTCTGAAGTGGCACATTGCAGGGTCTTGAACAAGTCCTCTTCCTTAATTGCACTTGGCTTTGCTAACTATAATATGGACAATGAGAAAGCTAAAAATCACCCCCAGTCCCCTGTGGAACCCAGAATGCCCTTCTTTTTTCTTGTAATTGGGATAGTCACTTTTACTTTGATAAAGTCATATTTCTTTATGTCTCCGAAAAAATTAAGGTAGGGGTGGTGTTTATTTGGCTCTTTTAGGCATGAGAGCCAAACACTGAAGAGAAACACCTGAAATTGCCTGCTGGGTCTCATCAGGGAGTCTCAATCACTGAAAATCTGAGCAGGAGAGAAGTGGGGCTTTCACAAGTTATTCTGAATGGGTGCTGCATGGCTGGCCGAGCAAACACATGGAGGGAAAGAGAGATTCAGGAGCCTTAGGCAAGGCAAGGCAAGGCAAGGCAAGGCAAGGCAAGGCAAGGCAAGGCAAGGCAAGGCAAGGTAAGGCAAGGCAAGATGGCAGGACAGTCTGCTTTTCCAAGATCCTTTCAGATCTGTCCATCTAATTGGATTCCAGCAATTTTAAGAACTGCATTCTGAAAGCCCGGCTCCTTCTCCTTCTTTCTTCTCAAGCAGCAGCAAAGTGTAAAGTATAATCAATTAAAAATGCCTTTACATTTTAAGTGAAAAGAGTTCTTTCATTCACGAGTTGTTTTGAGTCAGTCAAAATAATCACAAGCAGGTCCCCAGAGAAATGGCCCCGTTCGCTAAAACTTTCCCACTTCTCTGCCATTCCTGCCTGCCAGAACTCTTTTATTTCAGCAGCACAATTACAAGATTGTGCTTTGACGCTTTACTTCAATCACATACTGTTGCTGAGAATGAAATATCCTGGGTAATCACAGAGCTCAGGATTCACTGAAACATAATGCCATCCTCATGCAAGATGAAATCTCCAGGAAGTAAACAGCCGAGAGGGGAGTTGCTTTCTTATGGGTGTCTATTATATCGAGACTGTCTGATTAGGCATGTGTGTGAGAGGGACATGAGGCTGTAAGAATGCTGCTCTGATAACTATTTTAAAAGAAAAAAAGTCCTGTTCCACCTCCAAGGCAATGGGAAGACCTAAAGCAAGACTGTGGCAAGGCTGCAACAGAGCAGGAGAAAGGTAACAGTGAGTGAACGCAGGTGACGGCTCTGACAAGACCAGCTGAGAAGCAGCCTGCAACATTAAGCCTTCCTCCCGCAGAAGCCCCACCTCGCAGACCTGGTCTTCCACCCCCCACCTAGGCTTTGCCTCAGGCAGCAGAGCAGAGCGGAGACCTGACAAGTAGCTCCCACAGGGGCTGGACAGACAGGGGCCTGAGGCCCTGAAGTCATTCTCAAGCTCACTCCCAATTCCAGCTGTGAAGACGCCTTCGCTAGTGCATTGATAACACAATGCTCTTAAAGATCCTCTCTAACTGACACTCAGAAAGGCTGAATGTGAGAAATAATCCTACCCGTCCAGCTCTTGATTGCTAATGCTTAACAGAGATGAGTACAGCATGGTTTCAGCCATGCCCCTAAGATGACCATAGAGATATTTACAAGGAACTTTCAGTTGTATCTTGGCACAGGCCTGGTCTCTCTGTCTTGCTATGATGAATACTAACTGCTACACCAACCAGCTGGACTGTGACACAAACCCGGGTCTTGGCCTTGTCTGCTCACTGGGTTCCTACCTAGCTGCTGTGCCTGGACCCACCTCTTCGTTCCCATAATCAAGCAATGTCTCATTACCTATTTGTTGGCCTCAAATTAAAGCATATTTAATTTTCAAAATGCACTGCTCTAGAATAAAATTTCTTCTTTTTCCTCTCTGCTTAACTAAGTTCAGCATTCTTTTTTTCTTTAACTAGTTGATGGTTGTTATGGGTTGAGTGTGTGGGTTCTCCGTCCCCTCCAAATTCCTATGTTGAAGCCTTTTCCTACAGTGTGATGGTATTTAGAGTGGGGTCTCAGGGGCAGGTAATTAGGTTTAGACTAGGTCCTGAGGCATTGACCCTCATGACAGGATTTGTGCCAATATGAAGACTGAGAGACCTGGCTCTCTCCAAGTGTGTGCACACAGGAAGGCCATGTGAGGACACAACAAGGAGATGACCCTCTACATACCAAGATGTAGGCCCTCAGCAGGAACTGAATATGAATCTGCTGACACCTTGATCTTGACTTCCAGCCTCCAAAATTGTGAGAAATATGTCTGTTGCTTAAGCCACCACCCAACCTATGTTATTTGCTTATAGCAGCCCAAGCTAAGACAATGGCTGAATAAATATAATATATATGGATGATAATTTTAAATGATAAATGATATAAAAAGAGCTGTGTTTGCCTAGTGCCTTTAGAAATTCTAATGGAACCTCCCTAGGCAAAGAAAGGTGCAAATAAAGTGAGCCAGGTACAGGACCAATGAATAGATCCTGGATTTCTTCTAGAACCGTTAGCTTGGGAGCAAGCATTCCTGGGACAGGGCTTTCCTCTCCATGGAGCTCAGTTCCTTGGCAGAGAAGGGTCAGGTGGTTGACTTCTAAGGGTAAAAAGAGGCTATGCACCACCCTGCATACCCAGGAGGGGAAAGAAGGGAATGCTCCTTCCCTCGCCTTCTAGAGCACTGCTCTGGGACATGTTCCCACTCAGGAACTCAGAGGCAGACTTGCCCCACACGCAGGTATCAATGCTGCTCTGTGCTGCACCCACAAATCCCCACTTACAGGTTCCTCTGGATACAGCAGGAGCAGCTTGGACTTGGAGGAGGAGTAGCTGAATGATTTTTGAAGAGCCAGCATATCACCCATCTGACCTCACACACAGCAACGTGGAGAATACAAAGACCTGGATGGAAGTTTCTTTTTATTTGTCATTTTTCTAAGTTACAGACATTTAAATTCTCAGCAATAATTTAGAATAGTTACATCTCATATATTTCAGCTTTTGGAAGAACAAAGACAGAAAGTTAGAATACAAAGAAAGACTTCAAAAATAAGGATATTGTAATGCATCATAGAAGAAGTTAAAATCAGACTATCAAAGACTCATGTTCTAGAATTAAACATAAAGCTTAAAACCTCCCTATGAACCTAAGAGCCTGACATTACAAAATTTAGCCACTGCCTACACCAAGGAATCAATAGTTCTGTGTTTTCAAGGTTAAGAAAACAAAAAATGCTTTGGTAAGCTATCTTTAATGTTTAAG
>NW_007737849.1:48632-49378 GCF_000696425.1 Galeopterus variegatus | reverse complement strand
TATAGAACTGCCAGGTCTATTTTAATTTCATTCTGTTATCTTCTTTTTTGTCTTTTGTTCTTTTTACTTTATAAGTACTAAATGTGAACAAAGTTCTTAATTTATTTGATTTCCAAAAATGACCATTTTGGATATTTATTTATTTCTTACTTTCTTCCTTTCTTTTTAAAAATAAAATTTCAGAATAACCATGCATTTTTGAGTGCTTACTATGGCAAGTATTTTGTCAAGCATTTAATGTAAGTTATCTTTTTTAATCCTTACAACAAAGTATGACCTAGGTAGTATTATCTCCATGACGCATAGAAGGACTCGTTAAATTGCCCAAGATTACACAGCTAAAACATGGGAGACTTAAACCCAGCTGTGCCTGACTCCAGACCCTGTTTTTGTTTGAGTTCTTTCTAAGCATATTTGATTACTATGCCTTCCAGAATAGAACACATACTGCCTCTNGTCTTCAAAGCTAAGTTAGGCCTGTCTCTGGGGAATCTAGTCATCTATGTTCCTGTGATCCTCAACAATGGAGGGTTTTGACTTCAGTGGTCAGTGACCTTGTGTGTCCACCTGTGATGTAGAGATGTGCTTCGTATTTCCTACCTCCAGCATCACACCTAGCAGTCAGAGTACAGTATATGAGAGAGAGTTTTCTTATGCTAACATTGTGTCTTATGTAATTCAAGTACAATGACTCAGAAGCTCTACAAACATGTCACTGACAAATTAGAGGGTCATGTGGATGTTTC
>NW_007737849.1:32764-47632 GCF_000696425.1 Galeopterus variegatus | reverse complement strand
CTTTGATGTTTGTTCATTGTGGCAGGGGGTTTCACAGTCCACAGATCAGATGAAATGAGCATAGTATCTTCTGTTCCACTGGGCAGTCTGATGAATACAGCAGGCAGACTCAGAGGAGAATCGGGGGCACTGCGCGGAGTCCCTGGTCCCAGTGTAGCCACCGCCCGTCGGCTCCAGCTCAGCTTGATATGTTGGGGCACCTGGTTCTTGGGGGCTCTGATGTTTGGGTGAGGAGGGGCCGTGCTTCCGCCTCCAGGTAAGGAGGCGGTACTGCTGCTGCTGCTGCCACCGCTGCCGCTCCGGTGCCGGGTCGGTTCCTGCTGCAGCCACTGAGACTTTCACGGCAGTATCCTCATGAGCCAGTGGAAGGGCATCTTTGTCCCCCTCCTCGGGGGAAGCGGCGCCCTTTTCAGGAGCGGGGCTCAGGCGATGCCAGTGGATTTTCTTCACTCAAGGAGCAGAGCCGCGGGTCTCGTCAGTTACATAGGGAGTCGCCATCTTGATCGAGGTCCGCAGCTGCTCATCCAAGACACAGCATCTTGATAAAAGTTTAGTTTCAGACAATAGGAAGTCCAAAGTCCAGGGAACACATCTGGTGAAGGCTTTCTCTGGTGGCGACTTCAGTGATGGCAGGGAATTACATTGCAAAAATGGCTGAGCAGAGAGAGCAAGAGCCCCATGTTTTCCTATTTAGGCCTTGTCACTTCAGCATTTTCAGTTTAAAGTTCAAGTTGAGGCTAACTGGTTAGCTCAGTTGTTTAGAGGCTCAGCCTTATAACCTCAAGGTCATGGGTTTGGATTCCCGTATGGCCAGTGTCCTTTGATTCCTCTGTCACTCAGGATCCTCTTCCCAAACACCAAGAGAGCTTCTCTTGGGTTGCATTTGTCCTCCCATTTCCCCTGCCCCAGCCCGCCCGGCCGCTCAAGCGCGCCCTCCATCCGCTATAAATGGTGTTTTATAACCTGCTTTTTTACTTAACTAATCTTGAAAATCTTATATGTTGTGCTTCTCAAGGACAAGATAGACATCATTTATTTATTTAATCCTCTAATATTGGACATTTGATGATTACTAATTTTCAGTTTTACTAAGAGCTTTGACATATCCTTAATTAACTCCTTGGTACAAATTATTCAAAGGAGAATTACAAGGTCAAAATGAAAGCATGTTTTTAAAACTTTTGATAATTACATGCCATTTGTTTTTCTTCTTTTTCAATCATCTGTTCATGACTTTTTTCCACTTTTATAATTGAAGAATTTTCTTTTGTATTAATTTATATTTTATAATTTATATTTATATTACATCTAGCAATTCCTTGCCCTAGATTGCCAATATTTTACCAGTTTTGTTTCTTGATAGTGAATTTTGTTTATTGTGCCTTTTGACACAGTCAAATCTATTGGACATTTCTTTAATGATCTTCTTTTTTCTCTTTGTTTCGAAAGAACTTTCCAATTTCAAGTTTCTTTACATATAAAAGTATATTTTCAGTCATCTTATGGCTTCATTTTCTGGTTATTTACTGATTATTTCTATTGTTGCTATTATTTTATTAATTTTAATATGTTTTGCTGATTTCAGTTGGCCATTGGTTTTCTTAGACTGTCATATCATCAGGAGGTAATAATTCTATATTTTTTCAATTTCTATACATTTTTTCCTTTTTTCATGTCTTATTGCACTGGTTAGAAAAATCAAACATACAATATAAAATAATAGTGATAAAAGCAGGCATTATTAACTTATTTGTAACTTTAATGGAATTCTTGTATGAGGGTAATTCAAAAAGTTTATGGAAAGAATCATATCATCTTTTATTTCAATTTTTCTGCAAACTTTTTGAAGTGCCCACATAGTATTAGGTACGGGGGTCCGATCCCTTGTTATAAGGCTGTGCTCTAACCAGCGGAGCCAACTGGGCAGCTGAAATCTGCTTTTTCAATTCCACAATAGACACAGATATCTTTCCATGTCAAAGAATGTTGAAATATACCATTGTGTTTAACGCCTGTATAGTATCCAATTGAATGGATATATCATAATTAGTTAAACCATCCTCTATCAATGGACATTTAGGTTATTCACGATATTGTGTTAATGGGAAAATTGCTACAGTGTTTACTAATATACATTTGCCCAATTGTTTTGTGGTGATAAAATGCTAGAAGTGGGAAAGCTGGTCAACAGGCATGCATGTTTAAAATCTCAAAATATATTGCTAAATTGCCCTCCAGAGCAGTCTTATCATGATAGGAACAGTGGACATTGTCTACATTTGTCAATTTTGCCAATATGGTAGGAAAAAAGCAATATTACGTGCTTGTTCAAATTCTTACTTTTTCGCTGCTGGTAAGGATAAAAATTTACACACACACAATTGGAATTCTTTTATAAATTGCTTTTTCATATACTTGGCCTATTTTTCAACTGAATAGCATTTCTTATTGACATTAAAACTTCCTTACTATGTAATAGGATACATTATTGTCATATTTTGTAATTATATTTTTGTGTTATTTGTGTTTGTTTTGAAGATATCTTTCTTTTTTCTCCTTTACAGCTCCTAGCTGTTGGGTCATAGAAAAAAAAAATATGTTCCCATTCCGAGATAATAAAAAGCTTTAAGGTTTTATTTAAATCTTTGATCCAGGACATCATCTCTTATTGGGTTAGATTATATCTTCGAGTGTATTTTCATATAGGTAGATTGATCTTCTTTGCATATTTAGAATGTCCTTCTGCTGACCTTTTGTATAAATAATGGCTTTTACAATTTTGAGGTTAGTATTTTTTTCTGTCAATTTTTTTTCTGTCAAAATTTTGCAGACATTTGATTGCTCCATTCTATTAGCACCACACTCTCCCAAGATTGCTGCATTCTAACCTAGAGTTCTGTGTTGTTGAGAAGTTCTAGCCAGTTTTATTTTTTTATTTATTTTTTTTACCAGATTCATTTAATTTCTTTGCCAAGAAACCAGCCATCTTACGAGGATCAATCTCAGTATTTTTCATTCTCTATTAATTTTCCAGGTCATGCTACATTTCTTGCAAGTTATCTTTTACGTTTTTATTGTCATTCAATTCCATTGGTTTATTCTCTAATTCATGGAACCCAATATCCATGCCAACTCCATTGTCTATCGCATTTTGATCCCTAGCTTAGTCTGAATTCCCCAGAAAATAGAATATGAGCAAAACTTCATGGCAACCCTTTATTTGGAATGCAATCCCACGACATCAAGGATAAAAGAAAAATAGAAAGGAGGCAAAGAAAGAGGAAAGCAAACATGAGGTGTGGGTTACTCAGCTCGTCATATGGTTGTCAGAAAACACAGCTGATCTGTGGCTACAGGAACCACTGTGTCTTGAAACAGTTCACTGGGGAGGGGGTGGAGGCACAAATCATCTGTCTACCGAATCTTTGGTCACATTTGTCTGCTTGCTCCTTTCCATCAAAGCTTTCCCCACAGGGCACTACACTCAGTCCTATGTACTGGGTTGTGTTACGCTACCAGGTGGCTGTCAGGGAAACTGTATTCCTGGCCTCTTCATCCTGTGATGCTTCTTCTGAGCCTGGAAGTGCTGGGAAGACCAGGAGTCTGGTTAGTGCTGTGTTGGATCCAGACACAGACCTAAGCTGGTGGTAGTAGGAGAAATGATTGAGGCCATGGCCTGAGACCAGGTGTGCATGCTGGCTGCACAATACATGCGGCTGCAGCCCCTGATTGAGGCTGTCTGCATAGGGGAGGGCAGCATCCCTGGCTGAAACTCCACAGGGGGGCTTAGACACTTGCAGCTCAGAGAACGTGGGAGACTTGAATGCTGGGCCTAACACATTTTTCTCTGTCTTTCTTTTGTTTCTTTGTCATTTGCCTCTATGTTATCTGTGACTTTTCAGTCCTGTCCTGAATGTTACCTTTTTTTATGGGGCACAGAGTTATATTTCAATACATGTATACAAAGTGTGATGATCAAATTAGGGTAATTAGCACATTCATCATCACAACAATTTCTTTGTGATGAGAACATTTGAATTGGTTTCAACAGTGTTGATTCTGATAATTGCAGCTTCTAAAACATTTTAAATTTGCAGTGACACTGTTTTCCTCTTCATTATCTTTATATAGAACTGCCAGGTCTATTTTAATTTCATTCTGTTATCTTCTTTTTTGTCTTTTGTTCTTTTTACTTTATAAGTACTAAATGTGAACAAAGTTCTTAATTTATTTGATTTCCAAAAATGACCATTTTGGATATTTATTTATTTCTTCCTTTCTTCCTTTCTTTTTAAAAATAAAATTTCAGAATAACCATGCATTTTTGAGTGCTTACTATGGCAAGTATTTTGTCAAGCATTTAATGTAAGTTATCTTTTTTAATCCTTACAACAAAGTATGACCTAGGTAGTATTATCTCCATGACGCATAGGACTCGTTAAACAGCCCAAGATTACACAGCTAAAACATGGGAGACTTAAACCCAGCTGTGCCTGACTCCAGACCCTGTTTTTGTCTGAGTTCTTTCTAAGCATATTTGATTACTATGCCTTCCAGAATAGAACACATACTGCCTCTTTAACCTTGTTCCATCTACTTAGTTGCAGAACCTTGACCAAGTCACTGTGCTATGTATGCTCAATTTCCTCATCTGTGAAACATGAAGTTTAAGTTAATTTCCCTCTAGCTCTGAACTTCTCAGCTCTATTTTCTCCCTATCCACACTGCACTGCTTTTGGAGACCTAACCCTGACTTTCAATTCTGGTTGCTACTTGTCCAGGATTGAAATAGTGAGGCTGCAATCTTAGCTCCTTGTCTGCTAAGTGAAGTTTTAAAAACCAGACACAAAAGCCAGGCTTCCCCCTTCCAACATTTTCTTGATTAGGTGACAGGGTACAATAAACTGCTGATTACCAGAAGCAGGAAAAAACTACTAGAATTTTTGCCTCTCAGAGCTCAAAGGGAGGAACAAATCTGTGGCATGGAGTCTTTCTTTGTTCTCAGAAGTGTTGCTGGAGGAAGCCCTCTTGACCAGCAGGTGCAGGTCAAGTACTTACTCTGTGTCCTTAGCCTTGCTCCAGATGTTGAGCGGATGCAAATCTAAATGCAGACCAGGATAGTAAGTGCTCTTTTAAGTACATAAAATGCTGTCCTGGGGGTGGGGGGGAGGGTGCATCTGTGCAGATTAAAAAAAATTTTTTTTAACTCTTTTAATTGGCAGTTTTTGGTTCTTTTTTTTGGTTTTCAGGAGGTGACATTGGAGGATGTGGGTGGGCACAGAGCTGGCAAGATGGGTTCTCCATTAAGGACAGGAAGATGTTTCATATTTAACCACAACATCCAGTATTTGGGCTTCATTTCCAGAAATCAAAGGGGGCATCGTGAAGTGACTTGATCATGCTGTCCATGTACTTTCTCCAGATTTGCATAGTGGACATTGGCTGCCCATTGCCCCTTCTGGTAACAGGAACGGAAGAGTACACTTTGGGGGGTCCTGTGGTTCCTGTGGGGCTCAGTCCCAGTTCCAGGGGTGACCATGTGGCCAAGGCATGACCAGTCAGCCCACCAATTTCCCCTCTATAGAAGTGGGTACAGGGACGGGCACGGGGAGCCCACACCTTCGCTGGACCTGCCTGGAAGTAAACGTCTTTTCTTCCATGGTGTTTTAGCTGTGAGGACAGGGGCTGTTGGCAGCTATTTCCCGTGACAATGGAGAACTCTAAATAGTGGAGAATGATTCAGGAATATGGGGAGGGACCAGTCCCTGAAGACAAGGGCAGGGACCCCGGAGTCCGTCCTGCCTGAAGCCATATCTACGCTGGCCCTGCACGTGATGTGATCCAGTGCATTTTCTTACCCAAGCAGCTCTGCATGCAGTTGTCTGCCACGTGCGAGCAAGCTCTCCCGCGGTGTGGGTGCCTGGGTGCCCAGGTGCCTGGCAAGGGCCGTATGCTCATCATTTCCATGGAAGTCAGATACCAGCCCTTCCTGCAGTGTCTTGGTTTCTACTGAACAACTTTGATGTTGTCTAATAACTTGGCCATTGCATTTCATTTGCCCAAAAAACCTGCCTAGGGATGTTGATTCACTAGAAGTATGACATAAAACCTTCAAGAAGCAAAATTAATATAAAGTCACTCTCTTGTTAGGTGGGAGACTTCCTTCCCTTGACTTCAAAGCAAATGCTAATGTACTCCCAGGGGGAGAGTGGGTAGAGGAGGCTCTGAATTACCCTCCATCTCAAACGTGCATCAGCTCCCTGCCTCATATCAGTTCGGAGTGGTGGGGAATATAAAGGAAGTGGTGTCTTCACATATAAACTCCTGCCAATAAGCATGAACAAAGGTGAAATAACTGGGGAGCAGGAGAAGGAGGAGAGGGATGAGGTGTTAAAAGTTCTTTTGTTTTATTTTGTGGCTATAACCATAAAAAAAATTGCTTCCATTTGGATAAGGCTTTTTTCTTTTTATATCTCAAAGAGCTTCCACATCCATATGTGAATTGATCCTTGTAATTCTGTGACATAGGTGGAACAGATTTTGTAATTCCAATTTTACAGTGGATGAAACTGAAGCTGAAACTTCATTAAAGTAAGCCAGGGACATACAACTAATTATTAATCTATATTCTGTGGGTTTTCAGATAAGCACTGTCTCTGTTTTCTGATTTACAGATGATATTACTGTGCCATATTGCAAAAGGATTATGCATGAACTTCCCACTGAGATTATGGACTCTCTTGTCCGAAATCCCAGAAGTTTCAAATTATATAAGGACTTTGCAAAGGGCAAGCATTATAGTTGATGTTATGCTTTCATTAGTAACTTTAAAAACTAATTAATTTTAAAAGCTACATTCAGCTTTTTATAAGAACTTTGGAAGGTTTAAATCGTTATCCAATTTTTTAATGGCTCTGCAAGGTTACCGTTTCAGAAGCAGCAAATTGTATCAGGTAGGAGGAACAGACATTTGTAAGATCCCAGTTAAAGTACAACTGTACTTTAATTATGAAATAAACATGGTTACATTGTTGCGAATCGAGTGTGGGTAGGTAAATCTCCCTGGGCTCCTGGCCTCACATCAACCAGCGAAGGGATTAGAATGCACTAGATCCCGTCCAGTGCCGTCAAGATCATGGGTTCTGGCATTGCGGACCCAGGGTAATCCCAGCTTGCCATTCACTAGCTGGCAACCTTACACAAGTTACTTATTTCTCTAGGATTCAGTTTCTTATTCTTTAAAATGTCCTTAATAACAGTTACTATTTTACAGGGTTTTTATAAAGTTTAATGAGACAATACATATAAAATACTCAGTACAGGGCCCAATACTCAGTAAGTCCTCAGCAAGAGTTCCTGTTGCTTTTAGTATCATTCTTAGCATAGCGTTCCCGTCATCATGACCATCGTCATTGTCACCGTTGTCACAGTCTTCAAAGCTAAGTTAGGCCTGTCTCTGGGGAATCTAGTCATCTATGTTCCTGTGATCCACAACAATGGAGGGTTTTGACTTCAGTGGTCAGTGACCTTGTGTGTCCACCTGTGATGTAGAGATGTGCTTCGTATTTCCTACCTCCAGCATTACACCTAGCAGTCAGAGTACAGTATATGAGAGAGAGTTTTCTTATGCTAACATTGTGTCTTGTGTAATTCAAGTCCAATGACTCAGAAGCTCTACAAACATGTCACTGACAAATTAGAGGGTCATGTGGATGTTTCCTATCCTACAGCTATAATCCCGAGCGGTTAGAAACTGGCATTGCTTGCTGACTGTCGTCACCACTCTGTTTTTCTCTCGTTCTGCGCCTCACAGGACTCTAGTACTGCTGGGCCCAAGGGGAAATTCAGACTCCTCATTAGGACCCTGGACACTAAAGGGGCACTTTCTACTTGGAGCCACTTCCAGTTTAAATCTGATGTCTTCAGTTGTCAAAGTCTTGCTGATTAACACCCCTTGCAATGATTTTATATACATAATATATATATGTTATATGAGAGAGAGAGAGAGAGAGTCTTCAAACTGCTCTGGCTTAGAAAACAACTTGCTGTTAGGAGACCCCTCCATCTGTTTATTTTCACTAAGAAAATATTGCTAAGTGCTGCTATAAGCTTTTAAATGTTCAAAACATAATTTGGCTTAATGAAAGAGAAAAATGTCCCCCTACCTGGTGATATGTTCTGAGACAGATGTAGGAACAAAATAAGCTAAGAAAATTTTGTAAAAATGGATGTAAAAGGCCTATTTCTTTCCCCCCTTTCTCCTCTTCTCTATAGTTAGGTATTCAGTTACTAGAAATAAGAAGGCAATGATAAGATTTAAACCACATGTTTTAAAAAATGATAAGGGTTTTAGAATTCTTGTAGTGGAGTGGTTGTGTGGGATGTCTATTTACTTTCAGCTAAATTTTCTTTGCTTAAGTTATGTGCACAAGTTTCTTTTTCCACATTTAATTTTAGGATGGCACTCAAGTTTGCAGAAAATATTTACACATAGAAAACTAAGCATATATTGCACTGTTATTAACCCCAAATCCTGTTGACAACTCATAGCGCTTCTTTGTACGCGCAAAATCCACAATTCCAATTCTCGTGAGATTGCAGCCACCGCCCTCCGAAACTGTGTTGGCTTTGTTTGGGTTGTAATATAATAAGTTCAGGGATTTGATGCAGGGGTAGCCACTAAAACAAAACATCAGGACATAATAGTTCTGGTTCCTTGGGATACAGGCACAAACATGTAGCATGTTTTCCACATCAGTGGGCATCAGGAGAAACGCCGGCTGTTGCACAGCAATGAGATCCTTAGTGAAGACCACACCTGACAGTCTGCTAATGTAGGGATCTGTGGTGCACTCTCCTTCTGAGTATCACAGGATTTAGAGAAGGAGGAAGAGGAGATGGAGAAGAAGATGTGTTCTCTGTCCCCGAGCAGCTGTCGTTGAGTAGGGGACATATTGAAACAGTGCATGAGCCAAGTCAGCAAGTGAACCAGTGAAGGAAGAAATGGGATGCGCCACCCTCAGTCAGGCTGGTGCTCCAGAAAGAAACCCACTTTCTCGCAAGCAGAGGCAGCAGCTTCCCTTCTCAGGGTGGCTTGACCACTCGTGGCAGCTGCTGGCTCTTTCCTGTATACTTCAAAGGAACTTCGATCCCAGCAGACTCTCCTTTCCTTGTTTCTCCCTTTTCCTTGTTTCTTCCCTCTAATTTGAAATGCTCCTTGGCATGAGCTCTCAGAAGAGAGCAACTCCTGAGATGGGTTTGGTGCATGAGCCACAGGAAATCACCATTTGGTTCTCAGGAAACCCCAGTAGCATTTGTTGGGGTAGGGTGGGACTACTGGCTGAGACTATTTGGTGGCAGGTAACCAGAAGCAAACCCAAATGAACTTCAGGAATAGAGCGTGTTACAGGATACAGAGTAAGGACTATGGCTGGGCCTCAGGGGCTGCTGGAACCAGGGCTCAGCCTCCGCCAGCCTCTCCGCCTGGATAATGCTTCTTCTTTCTCTCCCTCTGTAGAAGAGCTCCTGCCACGTAGTTGACATGTGGCCACCTGGGGCTCATCAAGCAGATTCAGCTGCTCAGGGACAAGGGATCCCTCTCTCTGAGCCCTTTCTGTCTGGGGGACACTTGAGGGGAGCATTCTGGCTGGCCGGGCTCCTGACAGGGCCCTTGTCTGGATCAACCGGCTGTGGCCAGGAGTAAGACCGCTTTGTGTGAACATGATGCATGACATGTTGAACCTAATATATGACCACGTTATATATGTTTGAACCCCATGTATGAATGACAACCATGAAACCATGACATGGAGGCTCCCACTTAGGAGAAAGCCATTCAGAGTACACAATCCCGTGAAAGTCCAACAGAAGGTGGAATGTCCATTGGTGTTTCCCTCAAAGACAGTCTTTCTATGAGTCTTCCAGAGAGTCTAAAAAATACTAAAACATCAGGAAAAATTGTCAGCCAGTTGCTTCGGTATCATGCGTACTGGACTCGGTCTTCAGGATTGATCGTTCTTGAATAGGAAAGGTGCCCTGAGTGGTGAGAAGACAGTGTCACCCTCACAATGTCCCCTGGCTCAGCTTTCTTTTATAGCCCTTCCTTAGGAACAGGCATTTTCTCCTTCCTTGGAAATGGCATGTTTTCAGGGAAAGGAAGAAGCACCTGGTGATGCCTGCCTCGGAGAATGCGGCTTTGCTGGATTCCAGGCCATGCACAACAGCAGGCCCGTTTAGCACGGGCAGTCACTTTTACAGGTGATTAGGAAATTCTTGGGCAATTCTAAGTATACATATTTACTAAAAATATCCACAGACTCCTTAAAGTCATATACTCATTTCTAAGTTTCAATACAAATCTTTTATTTCTTGCTAGGTGTAAGTTTTATGCCAGTTTTCAGTCTGATGCGAAAATTTAGCAGTTGCGATTGACTTGTTTCTTAAACTATATTCTTAATTTTTATTTTATGTCCTTAGAATAGCCATGTTCCAAATATGATTCTAATAAATACATAAACATTTTAACATAGTTTTTAATGGCAGGCAAATCTAAATATACTACATAAGGGCTGGCCCGTGGCTCACTTGGGAGAGCATGGTGCTGATAACACCAAGGCCACGGGTTCAGATTCCTATATAGGGATGGCCAGTTAGCTCACTTGGGAGAGCGTGGTGCTGACAACATCAAGTCAAGGGTTAAGATCCCTATATAGGGATGGCTGGTTAGCTCACTTGGGAGAGTGTGGTGCTGACAACACCAAGGCCACGGGTTCAGATCCCCTTACCGGTCATCTTTTAAAAATAAATAAGTATAGTACATAAAATCTTTAGGCTTGAAAACTGTAATTAAATACCATTAGAAAAATAATGAGATGTTTCTTTATTCCATTATGTAACCATTAGAATTTTGGAAAGATTATAAGACTTGTGTAGTAGAATTTCTATGTTACTAACATGTCAAGACCAATGATGTTCCTATAGCAAGTTGATGGGAATTGAAATCTGATTCCCCCCAGAAATAATGACATCCAAAATAATTATTCCGTGTGAATTTTTTTGACATATTAGCGGGATCATTACACTGCAAAAGAGAACTTCCAAAAAGAATTCAAAGTAACTGCAAACACAGTTAAGAAATAGCCAGTTGGAAAAACATAGGTCATGCCAAATTTTACTGATCATTTTAGAAAATTATCACTAGAATCTAAGGTCCACTAGAAGAGGACATAAGGCCCCTGTGGATGAGCATATTTTCCTAATTCCCTATTGCAAATCTGTACTTAATACAGTGACTAGAAAATAACAAATACCTGCTGACTAAATGAATAAATTATTTACTTACTTATACTTTGCATTATTTTTCAGAAATGGCTAACTAGGAATAGAGCTAAAAAAAAATCTAAGAAATCACAGTGGTTCATAAACTGCACTTAAGCACAAATTATAAATTAAGATGATTCTTAATGAACGAGAGGAGTCACTTCCATCTGTGTTTAATGGTGGCTTAATAGAGTCCTCGAAAATGTGCACAAGGAAGACATTGATTAGCTATCTTGCATGTTCATAGAAAATGGGACAAGAGAAAATGGGTTTAAACATTAATATGTCATACTAGAGGTAGATGTAAGAAAGTAAATTTTTTAATTGGTTATGAATATTCGTGAGGTACAAAGCTGACCATCATCACTCATGCCAGAGATGTGATGGCCAGACCCATACTGGCAGCATGCCCATTACCACAAATTGCAGTTATACCCTGTGTTCCCCACAATAAACCCCTAACCTCCTTCCTCCTCCCCTCTTTCCTCACCCCACTTTCTATCCCTAGGTGTACTCTCTCTCTCTCTCTCTCTCTGCAAGTCCAGTGCACCACTGTGGTCTTTCTTTCCTTCCTTCTTTCTCTCTTAGCTCCCACTTATGAGTGAGCACATGAGGTATTTATTCCTCTGTGCTTTGCTTATTTCACTCAACACAAGTTTCTCCAAGCTCATTCATGCTGTTACGAATGGCATAATTTCATTCTTTTTTATGGCAGAGTAGTATTCCATTGTGTATATATGCCACATTTTCCTTATCCAGTCATCTGTTGATGGACATTTAGGTTGGTTCCACATCTTGGCTGTTATAAATGGCTGCGATGAACATGGGCGTGCAGGTATCCCTTCTATCTTTCCATCCCTTTGGGCATATACCCAGAAGTGAGATTGCTGGATTGTATGGTAGATCTATCTATAATTGTTTGAGAAAACTCCATACTGTTTTCCATAGTGGTTGTACTAATTTACAGTCCTGCCAACAGTGTAGGAGTGTTCCCTTCTCTCCACATGCTCACCAGCATTTGTTATTCTCCATCTTTTTGATTATAGCCAGTCTAACTGGGGTGAGATGATATCTCAATGTGGTTTAAATTTGCATTTCCCTGATGACTAGTGATGTTGAGTATTTTTTCATGTACCTGTTGGCCATTTGTATGTCTTCCTTTGAAAAAGGTCTTTTTAGCTCCTTTGCCCATTTTAAAATTGGGTTATTTGGTTTTTTTTACTGTGTAATTGCTTGGGTTCTATGTATATTCTGGATATTAATCCCTTGTTGGATGAATAGTTTACAAAAATTTTCTCCCACTCTGTAGGTTGTCATTTGATTCTGTTGACTGTTTCCTTTGTTGTGCAGAAGCTTATAAGTTTGATATAGTTCCACTTGTTTATTTTTTCTTTTG
The DNA here is from genome assembly GCF_000696425.1 of Galeopterus variegatus. Taxonomy (NCBI): domain Eukaryota; kingdom Metazoa; phylum Chordata; class Mammalia; order Dermoptera; family Cynocephalidae; genus Galeopterus; species Galeopterus variegatus. The sequence continues at coordinate 34,917 of NW_007737849.1, read as the reverse complement.
TTGCTTGTGCTTTTGGTCTCTTGTTCATAAAGTCTGTGCCCAGACCTAGTTCCTGAAGTGTTTCCCCTATATTTCCCTTAGTTGTTATACAGTTTCAGGTCTTATACTTAAATCTTTAATCTATTTTGCGTTGATTTTAGTGTACAGTGAGAGGTGCATGTCTAGTTTCACTCTTCTGCATATTGATATTCAGTCTTCTCAGCACCACTTACTGAAGAGGCAGTCTTTTCCCCAATGCATGTTTTTTATTGCCTTTGTCAAATATCAGATGGCTGTGAGCCTGAGGGGTGATTTCTGGGTTCTCTATTCTGCTCTACTGGTTTGAGTATCTATTTTTATGCCAGTACCATGCTGTTTTGGTTACTATAGCTTTGTAGCATAATTTGAAGTCAGGCAGTGTTATGCCTACAGCTTTATGTCTTTTGCTCAGGAATGCTTTGGCTATTTAGGGTCTTTTGCTTGTTCCATATGAATATTAAGATTGTTTTTTTTTCCATTTCTGTGAAGAATGTCATTGGTATTTTGTTGGGGATTGCATTGAATCTGTGGATCCCTTTTTGTAGAATGAACATTTTCACAATGTTAATTCTTCCAGTACAAGAGCATGGAATGTCTTTCCATCTTTGTTTGACTTCTTTAACTTCTTTCAGCTGTGGTTTGTAGTTGTCATTGTAAAGATCTTTCACCTTCTTGGTTAAATTGATTCCTAGGTATTTTATTTTTTTCAATACTGTTGTGAATGGGCTTACTTTCTTGATTTCTCTTTCTGTTAGCTCATTATTGGAGAAGATATATGCAACTAATTTTGGGGTGTTTACTTTGTATCCTGCAATGTTACTGAAATTATTAACCAGCTCTAAGAGTTTTTTGATAGAGTCTTTATGTTTTTCTATATATAGTATTGTGTCATCTGCAAATAGGGATGGTTTGACTTCATCTTTTCCAATATGGATGCCCTTTATGTCTTTCTCTTGCCTGATTGCTCTGGCTAGTACCTCCAGTACTATGTTAAATAGAAGTGGTGAGAGTGGGCATCCTTGTCTTGTTTCTGTTCTTAAGAGAAAAGCCTTCAGTTTTTCCCCATTCAGAATGATATTGGCAGTGAGTTTGTCATATATGACTTTTATTGCATTGAGATACTTTCTTTCTATACCTAATTTGTTCAGTCTTTATCATGAAGGGATGTTGAATTTTGTCAAATGATTTTTTCTGCAGCTACTGAGATAATCATATGGTTTTTACCTTGATTTTGTTGATGTGATGTATCACATTTATTGACTTGAGTATGTTGGACCAATCTTGCATCCCTGGGATGAATCCCACTTGATCATGGTGTATTTTTTATGTGTTACTGTATTCCGATTGCTAATATTTTGTTGAGGATTTTTGCATCTATGTTCATCAAGTATATTGGCCTGTAATTTTCTTTTTTTGCTGTATCTTTATCTGGTTTTGTTGTCAGTGTTATGCTGGCCTCACAGAATGAGTCTGAGAGAAAGGCTTCTGCTTCAATTTTTTGGAACAGTTTGAGGAGAATTGATATTAATTCCTTTTTAAGTGTTTGATAGAATTCAGCTGTAAAGCCTTCTGGACCTGGGCTTTTCTTTGTTGGAAGATTGCTGATTATTGCTTCAGTCTCGTTGCTTGTTATTGGCCTGCTCAGGTTTACTATCTCTTCTTGGTTCAGTCTGGGTATTTGTATGTGTCCAGAAATTTATTCACTTCTTCCAAGTTTTCATATTTGTTGTCATACAGTTGCTTATAATAGTCTCTAATGATTCTTCATATTTCTGTGGTATAGGTTGTAATGTCTCCCTTTTTATTTCTGATTTTTGTTATTTGGGTCTTGTCTCTTCTTTTTCTGTTGATGTAGCTAATCATTTGTCTATTTTATTTATGTTCTCAAAAAACCAACTCTTTGTTTTGTTGATCCTTTGTATCATTTTTTTGGGTCTCTATTTCATTTAGTTCTGCTCTAATCTTAATTATTTCTTTCCATCTACTACCTTTAGGATTGGGTTGTTATTGTTTTTCTAGTTCTTTGAGGCATAGTTTTAGGTCATTTATTTGAAGTCTTTCTATTCTTTTGATATAAGCATTTATTGCAATAAACTTCCCTCTTAGTACTGCTTTTGTGGTATCCCACAGGTTTT
>NW_007737849.1:29994-32215 GCF_000696425.1 Galeopterus variegatus | reverse complement strand
TCTGTAGTTGCTGGATGAAATGTTCTGTATATAACTGCCAGGTCCAGTTGGTCTAAGGTGTAGTTTAAATCCTATGTTTCTTTGCTGACTCGTTGCCTGAAAAATCTGTCCCATACTGAGAGATGGGTGTTTAGGTCACCCACTATTATCGTATTAGGTCCTATTTCTTTCTTTAGGCCTAAGAGTGTTTGCTTTATATATCTGGGTGCTCCAGTATTGGATTCGTACATATTTATGATCACTATGTCTTTTAGCTGGATAGATCCTTTTATCATTACATAGGGGCTTTCTTTGTTTCCTTTTATGGTTTTTGGCTTAAAGTCTATTTTATATGGTATAAGAATAGATACGCCTGCTCGTTTTCGGTTTCCATTTGCATGGCATATCTTTTTCCATCACTTCACTTTTAATCTGTGTGTGTCTCTATAGGTGAGATGGGTCTCTTGAAGACAGCATATACTTGGGTCTAGCTTTTTATTCAATCAGTAAATCTGTGTCTTTTGAATGGGGAGTTTAATCCATTCACATTTAGGGTAGTTATTGACAGGTATTGCTTAATTCCTGTCATTTAATTGCTTTTTGTTTAGATGTTTTAAATATCTTTTGACCATTATTTCCCCTTTTCTGTCTCTTCTTCGATGTTAGTTAGAAATTTGAGGTGGTATGATTTAGCTTCTTTCTCTTTCTCACTGGCATTTTTAGTTTAATGGTGGGTTTGCTCTTTCTTGTGTATCCATGATAGTGATCATCATTATTCAGATTCCAGATAAAGTACTCCCTTGGGAATTTCTTGCAGGGCTGGTTGTGTGGTGGTGAACTCCCACAATTTTTGTTTGTCTGAGAAATACACTATTTCTCTCTCATTTCTGAAGAAGAGTCTTGCTGGGTATAGAATTCTTGTCTGGCATTTTTTTTTCTTCTGGTATTTTGAATATATCATTCCAATTTCTTCTGGCCTGTAGGGTTTCAGTTGAGAAGTCTGCTGTGAGTCTGATGGAGGTTCCCTTATAGGTAACTTGATGTTTTTCTCTTGCTGCTTTTAGAACTCTCTCTTTTTCTTGGAGCTTTGCAAATTTGACTATAATGTGTCTTGGAGAGGATTTTTGGATTGAATCGGTCTGGGGACCTTTGAACTTCATGGACCTGAAGGTCTGCATCTCTCCCAACACCTGGGAAGTTTTCTGTTATTGTTTCCTTGAATAGGTTTTCAATTCCTCTTCTTTTCTCCTCCCCTTCTGGAATACCCACAATTCATATGTTAGAGTGCTTGAAGTTGTCTGTTATCTCTCTTAGATTTTCTTCATTATTTTTAATTCTTTTTTCCTTTTTTTTGTCTGCCTGGGTTATTTCAACAAGACCATCTTTAAGATTTGAAATTCTTTCTTCTGCTTGCTCTAGCCAGATGCTCAAGCTCTCTGTTGTGTTTTTTATTTCACTGAGTGAATCTTTGATTTCTAGGAGTTCTGCTACACACTTTATAAAGGCATTAGTCTCTTTGTAAATTTCCTCCTTCATATTCTGTATATTTTTTCTTGTTTCATTATATCCTCTAATTGAGTTTTCTCTCAACTCTTCAAGTTTTCTTAAGATCATTGCTTGGAATTCCTTTTCAGACTTTCAGATTCCTTTTTAAGGGTTCCCTGTACTATGGGTCTGGTATTTGAGCATCCCTGTATTCCTTCAGTGGTGTCATATTTTCTGGTTTGTTTGTAGTTCTAGTATTTTTTCATTGATATTTGGTCATCTGGTAGAGGATTTGCTTCTTCCACTACTCTGGGGTTGGCTATGAGGATAAAGATTTCCTCCTCTATTTGTAGGCTCTACTGGTGACTCTTCTTATATCACTGTAGATAAGTGTGTTGCAGGTTGCCTGTAGAGTGGCCCTGGCTGCTACTGTGCTGGTGAGCTCTCATTGTGGTGACATTAGGTGTGGCAGTGGCTATAGCACACCACCTGTTCTGGCAGTGCAAGGCNTGGAAAGATTATAAGACTTGTGTAGTAGAATTTCTATGTTACTAACATGTCAAGACCAATGGTGTTCCTATAGCAAGTTGATGGGAATTGAAATCTGATTCCCCTCAGAAATAATGACATCCAAAATAATTATTCCGTGTGAATTTTTTGACATATTAGTGGGATCATTACACTGCAAAAGAGAACTTCCGAAAAGAATTCAAAGTAACTGCAAACACAGTTAAGAAATAGCCAGTTGGAAAAACAC
>NW_007737849.1:0-29147 GCF_000696425.1 Galeopterus variegatus | reverse complement strand
CTTATCCAGTGCGCCACTGGGCCGGCCCTCAAGTTTTCTTAAGATCATTGCTTGGAATTCCTTTTCAGACTTTCAGATTCCTTTTTAAGGGTTCCCTGTACTATGGGTCTGGTATTTGAGCATCCCTGTATTCCTTCAGGGAATATTTTCTGGTTTGTTTGTAGTTCTAGTATTTTTTCATTGATATTTGGTCATCTGGTAGAGGATTTGCTTCTTCCACTACTCTGGGGTTGGCTATGAGGATAAAGATTTCCTCCTCTATTTGTAGGCTCTACTGGTGACTCTTCTTATATCACTGTAGATAAGTTTGTTGTAGGTTGCCTGTAGAGTGGCCCTGGCTGCTACTGTGCTGGTGAGCTCTCCTTGTGGTGACATTAGGTGTGGCAGTGGCTATAGCACACCACCTGTTCTGGCAGTGCAAGGCTTTCCATGGCTGTAGACTGAGCCCACGGTGTTGTGCAGGACTCAGCTCATTTCGGCACCTGCTAGGGCTGTGGGAAGTTCCCTCCAGGGCCATAGAGTGAGCCTCCAGTGTCCAGCAGGGCTCAGCTCACCTCAGAGCCTGCTGGGGCTTGTGGGAAGTTCCTTCTGGGGTCATAGAGTCAGAAAGTAATTTTTGATGATGTTGATAGTTAAGACCTTTATCAAGGAAATGTTAGTTAGCCTTCCACTTAAAGGTGGAAGGTGGAACACATGTCTATGTTTATATCTTCCAGAAACTCCACTAAAATCATAACGAGGATTTTTCAAAAAGGTATAAATCCACAAGGATAGGAGGATGAGGGAGCAAATGACAGCAACAAAATTTTGGAAGTGGCAAAGATAGAAAAACGGGTAAATGAGATATCAGACCCTGGAAAACTTAGGGAAACTGGCAATGAGAAAAATTTATAATTAAGTTTTTTTTTTAATACCACATAATCCTCAAAATGCCTGATAATTAGTGGCACTAAATACTTCTGGAAGGAGGATTAAATTAGGATCACTGAAATAGGAGGATGTTTAGAGATTTGCTTAAGAGGCAGTCAGACCCCAGATTCCCTTGCCCGTTCAGATGACCACCTATCCCCTGTCCCCCTTACATGATACAGGACTGGAAGCTTGTTCTTTGTCAATGATAGAAAGGAGGATGTCTGGCCTGGAAGAACGAGGCATGAATGAATGCAGAGGTGCTCTACTGAGAACTTGGGGGCAGGTGAACGTGGACATCCTAGATGCTGAGAACCTCTTTTGACCCTCTGCTCTTACTCAACTCCTACAAGGCTGGAACTTCACCCTCCTGTCAGGAGATGGGATTCTCTTCCCTTGGTTATTGGTCACCCAAAGGAAAAACCCAACAATGTTTACATTGTAGGTTCCCCAACCAGGCAGTCAGCCAGCCTATCTAGCAGTGAGTCTCATAGAAGACAACCTCCACCTGTGTGCTTAGAGCTTCCAGGCAGCTCTGCAGTGCCCTCTACTTAATAGGAGCAGACAACTAAATACTAAGAGACATCTAAGCATGAAAGATAGATACCAACACTTACAAATAGGAAAAAGCCACCTGGAGGGACTAGAACTATGCAGGGAAGAGAAAAACAACACTAAAAACCAAACCAAACTGAAACAACAACAAAAGCTATCAGTAATATCCTTGCAGAGGTAAGAGAAAGTGATGAAACCAAGAAATAAGAACTAAATGCCACAGAAAAGGAACGTTCAAGGAACAACGGCAACAAAACATTATTGAGAATAAAAACACCATAGTAGAGATCAAAAGCCAGTAGAAATTTTGGAATATAAGTCAAGAATGTCTCCCAAAAAGTAGAACAAGAAGATAAATGTAAAATAGGAGAAAATAATCAGAGGACCAGTCCAGGAGGTTCAATGTTAAAATAGTAGTAGTTCCAAAGAGAGAGAACAGAAAGAAAGAAATCATCAGTAAAATAGTTTAATTTGGCTCCTTGATCAGGCAAACAGGACTTATTTGCTTTTTAAAATAAAAGATCATGTACCTAAAAAAAAGAAAAGAAAAAAGAGATAATTCAAGAAAATGTCAATAACAGAAGTACGTAAGTTTCTAGTTCAAAAGGGTACACCAAACAAGCAGCACAATTGTCAAAAATAGACTTCACCGAGTCTAGCCGCACATCATGAAATTTCAGAACATTTGGAACAAAAAGAAGATCCTATAAGCTTCTAGAAAGAAAAAAAAGGTCACATGCAAACGACCCAGATTCAGAAAGGCCTCAGTCTTCTCAGTAACACTAATGAGTAGCTCAAATCCAGTGGAGTAAGATCTTCCTAATTCAGGAAATTGTTTCCTGCAGGGAATTCTATAACCAGCCAATCTATCAATAAACTGTGAGAGTGAAATAAAGATGTTTTCAGACAAGCAGAGTCTCAGAGAGGTACTTCTTTTGCATTTTCTCAAGTCTTACTCTGCAGGTGGATATGCTTCACTCCAAAATAGACTGTAGATCAAGAGAGCAACACAGGGATGAAAAAGTGGGTGATAAAGACAAAAGACAAGTGACGGGAGCCCTGGGAATTATGGGGAAAGGGTTCCAGGGGACAGCTGGGCCTCGAGCACAGGGGACAACTGATCTGGACTGGAGCAGGGCAGGAGGCTCTGGGAGAGGCTTCTTTAGGAAATTTAAATCAACAAAAGTCCTGAGTCTGAAGTCTTGAGAGGAGATTATATCACCAATAAAGCTTTTATGGTTGGATTAATGGTAAATGCATAGAAAATTAAGCAAATTAAAGGGAAAACAAAATTTGTGCAGGAAAAGACAAAGAATCCCAGCTTACTATATGGTTTACCTGCGGATGGTGTTACAAAGTCATGATATGCGTAATACCTTCGTATAGCATACATTATACGAAGTTATACGAGGTCTTTTGCTTGTTCCATATGAATATCTTTGGTGGATTAATACAATATCTTGGTCATGTCCGGGACTCTGACTTCAGGCTGCAGAATTTTCAGAATGCACAATTTGGTTGGCAGGGTGTACACAGGCGCATGTCCCCTCCTATCTTCATGACACTAATTGTAAGGTTTAGCTCACTCTGGACTGCCTGGACTCACTCATTAACAAATGAAAAGAATATCACAGGAAAATTCTTCCAATTCAGGCTGGGCTAAGACAGATGTGTCTGGGGTGAGTCAATTAACACCAGGGCTCCTCCTGACCAGCTGTTCACACATTCATGGTACACTTGGGAGATCACAGCTATGTTTGTAGAATTTACAATCCAGATTAAAGGAGAATTTTACAGCTATTTAGAACACATTTTAGGAGACAACACTTTGATCTTCTTGAGCCTTATGCACTTACAGATCTGGCTGTTATGTAGAGAGAGGAGCAGGGCGACTCCGCCCAACAGGAAAAGGCAAACGACTTTTAAAGTAATGTGCATCTATTGGATGTTACTGTGTTTCAGTGGGTGGAGACTTACAATAGATGTGCAGGCTTTTCTACCATCCCCCTTCTGTTCTGCATTGCAAGTGAACCTGCTGGAATCACTAGGTACCAACCTTCCTCCTTGACTCAAAGGGGCCTGTGGGAGACCAGGAGCATCTGTGTGGGAGGGGAGCTAAGAGGCCCCCTGGATGTGGGTACAAATCTCGGCGCTGCAACTCATTTGGGAAATTTCTGTCTCTGAGCCCAAATCTCCTTCCCTACAAGATGAGAGCTCCAACAGCTGTGTGGGAGGGGAGCTAAGAGGCCCCCTGGATGTGGGTACAAATCTCGGCGCTGCCACTCATTTGGGAAATTTCTGTCTCTGAGCCCAAATCTCCTTCCCTACAAGATGAGAGCTCCAATATCCTTTCAATGGTGCTTGAGAGGATTACCTGAGATCGCATAAACAAATAGTACAGATCCTACTGGAATGCGGCGTTCAATGAATTAAACAATTTTTACCCTCTGAATAGGTTGTCCATCACTTTGGTAGCCACTGGGCCTGCCTCTTCTTAAGAATGATGACCACCTCAGGGGATAACACAGTTCAAACTAGAACTCATCACATGCGTTCTAATTTAACCAAGCATAACTTGGGTCAGAGGCATTAAATAACTTTTTCAAGGTCATCAGCTGGTAAGTATGAAAGTAAAGAGTTGAACCCAAGTCATTCTAATGCTACATTAAGAAATGCTCTCACGTGGGCACTATCAGGAGCAATTTGAATTGTTGGAAAGTTCTTCCTTACACTGAGCTATGGCCACTCATTGAAGTCAACTCTTTTCTTTGCTGGGATGGCCCTTTTGCCCGCCTGGCCCCTGGTCTGCCAACTTTGCCCCATTTGCATGTCAAATGCCTAGTGTCTTCCAGGCACCAGCACCCAGGAGGACATGAGCCTCCTGGATCATTGGCCCGGGTCCCATTCAAGGGCACTGGAAGCTTTCCCCGCTCTGGTGGCCGTTGTGTGAGTCCTGCAGGACACTGGATTCTCAGATAGCCTTGCCAAAAGCCCTTTGTGACAGCTTTTCTTACACACTTTGGGCTTCGTTACATCTTTACAGGCTTATGGAGGTCGGCCAGGGTGAAGATTGGAGTAACCTCTTGATGGAAAAGTTCTCAAGGCCATTGCTCCTGGCCGTGCAGCCCTTGTTCTTGCAGCAGGTTTTGCATTCCTAAGAGATTAAATCCACAGAGTGCATTTCACTCACACTCTGAAAACTGCAAATCTAAGGCTGTCAGTTTCATTTCCCTGTAATTTGCTGTGCAACCCTTGGCAGGTGACCCTGATCCTCCATGTTTATGGGTAGGGAAGGCTTTGCATCTGCGGGGAGGGCAAGGGAGCCGTGCAGTACCAATTAGTAAAGATCTAGTAAAGATCATCCTAAATGCAACACTGATTAGAACCACATGCCCGTGGAAATAAAATCCTGAACACAAAATAACCATTTCTTATCCCAGGGAGAGTAAGAAGACACAGAAAGAGTGAGGGGGAGAAAATACAGACCCACAGATTACTTCGTGCTGCTTGGTGTTTCCTCCTGGGCCAAGGGGTTAGAATGTCTGCCAGCTATAGGCACTGGCTCTGAGTATGTCTGTGTGGGCTTGGGATCCAATTCCCAGATGGAGACGGGGCAGATGGTGCCAGTAGCACATACGGGTGGGACGGTTCAGTCCCTTGGAGAAGGAGTAAAATCATATCCCCAGATGGAGAGGTCAAGGCTGTGGATATTTTTGGTGCCTTTCAGTAGGAGGAGAATATTCCCACACCTGATTGGCAATCCATTTTGGCATAATGGAATTTAAGTGTTGGCAAGGATGTTGTCATGTGATGCGTTACAGAAATAAAACTCGGGGCGCTCTGCTTGTCTTGTGACTTCCTTGTCTGCAGGGAGTGAGTGAAAAAAGGAATCATTGGATATTTTTAGATGAGGAAGCTGAATATAATGCTCTTTCTCGTCTTTGACAGAACACAGGAAAGAACAGTTCACCTGTCAAAAACGTATCTTATCCACACAGCTTGAGTCAACTTGTAAACCAAGCAATGGAGGCATAGCCCCGGCCACGCAGTACTGTTTTCTGTTCCTATAAACCTTAACCAAGGTGTTAGTAATAGAAAAGACACAAAACATTTAAATTTTGCCTCATATAATTTATGTAATTTCCTGGTTGTAGGAACTTACTCAGGAACTACCAAAAACTCTGTTTCCCATCAGAATTCCAAATTCTGTTGGAAATTCCAAATACTGTTGGAATTTTAAGCAAATTAGTGAGAAGGACCTGAAAATCCATCCTTTTAAACATTTGATAAAATGGATTAGAAGTAAAGTGTGCATAATACCACTTTATCTTTTCTTAATGAAAACACTGCCACCAGCTGGTTAATAAATGGTTTTGACGACTTTTTTTTTATTGACTGAAATAAGCAAGTCATTTTCCCCTCATTTAAAAAGGGATCACCATTTCTATTAAAGGTAATTTTTCTTCTTTTCATAAAAATTAATAGCATCTCATAATGCCTGTCATTCTCCAATCATTTGCAGAGTAAAAATGACCTGGAAAAGCATATGTCTGCCATTTTCCCAGCAACACTGATCAGCATTTTAGAGGCACTGATGGTTTCCAGGGGGAATTGTCGAATTTCACAGTTTCAGTCTAGTGAATCACACAGTCCATCTCATTGAGTTAATGGGACAGTTGTCCTCACTTTCATAAATGTAAGGAGAGCCCAGCTTATAGGCCTGATGATAGCAGCAAATATCCTACAGTAGGCTCGAGATATCCCAGCACGAGGTTGGGTGGTCATTCGGTCCCCACTGAAACAGAGTCCAGCTTCATTTCTGCATTTGTATGTGATATGCTCCAAAGGACTTATTTTGGCTTTAGAACAGCTTTAAGTGACCCAAGATTTCTTGAAGTGTTAAGGCACAGGGCAAAAAGAAAAAGGAAAAAAATCAAAACAGCTACATCTGGTCAGCATGAAATAGAACTGAAGGTTGCCACCCAATAGACTTCATAAAATCTAAGCCGTCATCTCCATGTGCATTCATCCAGGTCAGATGTTGCACCAGAAGCAGAAATGCTATACCTGTCACTTGGCCTAGGAGCCACAGGGGGAGCTCAGGGTTATGGGGCCTGCTTGAGCAGGGTCCTGGGCCAGGCACCACTCCAGGCTCTGCCTCCCAGCGGTCTGAGTTGGACCTGCAAGGCCAGCTGCAGGGGAAGGCGTGGGAAATGTCCTGTGGGAGCCCCCTTCTAATATGGTAGACCCATGAAGACCCATGGTCACCCACAGGCTGAGGGAGGGGCAAACAGGAGGAGGCAGCCCCTGCTCCACTGCAAGGACGGGACAACGGGCAGGCATGACTTAAGGTGCACATATTCGAGAACCTCAGCCACAGAGTGGTTTTTGCTTTGTTTTCTTGAAGTTTGGTTAGATTTTAACTTCTGTGACTAGGCAGCCCCTGCTCCACTGCAAGGACGGGACAACGGGCAGGCATGACTTAAGGTGCACATATTCGAGAACCTTAGCCACAGAGTGGTTTTTGCTTTGTTTTCTTGAAGTTTGGTTAGATTTTAACTTCTGTGACTGGAGGTGATCCTGACCATACTTGCTCAGCAGGATGCTGGTGGATGAGGTTCAATCATTCCAAGATCTGCTGAATTACACAAAGCTGAACAACACGTAGTGATCCCCAAACTTATTCCACTACAAAGTCCCTTTTACAGAGTGTGTGGCAGGACTCATATGAGGTGTAGATGCCAGACATGGGCAGCACCTACTGCGTGTCTCCCGGGCTCACCTCCACCTCAGCCCATGTCAGCAGGAAGGGACCAGAGGACGAGGGCCAGGACTGGTCTCATGTTTCTGGGAATCTACTTCCAACAAGGCACATCAAAACCCTTGGGAGGTTCATCCCCAGCCTGTGGGGTGGGGGACCCCAGCCCACTTTGGGGCTGGGAAATGGGCTGATACCCGAAGTCAGGAGCTCCTGCTCCTCCCACACCATATGGCACAGCAGAAGGACAGGGAGTCTGGCAGTGACCCCAGGGCCTGCTGGTGACCTCGACAACCTCACTTGCCCTCTCTGAATCTCAGTTCCTGCATGTGTAAACTGAAGGAATTGGGCTAGAATGATCTCTGGAGGCGTTTAGCTGTTCTCATGTGCTAAGTTTCCCCACACTCATGGTTGCATGTGTGCGTGTGTGGACACCCCCCACACAGGTGCTCGCCACAGTAAGAGCTTAGTATGGGGAAGGGTGTAGATGCCCCACTCACGTCATGGTCATATATACTGAATTTTCACAGTCAAATTTAATTCTGGTTGTTTCATTTGAACGCAGTCAGATAGGAGCCAGAGAGGGGTGTGGGAGGGAGAGAGGGAGAGAGGGGTGGCATTCGCTACAGTCCTTTTCCTTCCAACTAATGAGGAAAATGTTAAGAATTTTCTAAATAAAAATATTCATTTCTCCAAATGGCTTTAATAAGGAAGGGGGAGGGATCATTAAGAATTTAAAATATGAAGATAAAAGCTCTCAAATGTTCCTAAGCACCGACATTAAGCAGTAACATCATTTACTGACTACACGGTTTGGTAGAACTTGTCACACTTAATTTTTAACTCAGTTGAGTTCACAGTCATAAAAGCATATATGCAACATAATTACATTATTTAAGGGCAAGTGTCCATTTTAGGATATTATAAATATCTGATAACACTTGAGTTCCATAGTAGAGTTAACGTTAAAATACAGTGCAAAGCAAATATTTTGACTAAGTTTCCCTCAGGTCTTCACAGTGAAATATAATTTTTATTCAAAATGTTCATTCAAAAATTTTTATTTAAAAAAATAAAATAAGGCCTTGTGGGTTTTTTAAAGGACAATTTGAAAAATTCCTGCTAGGCTACTGGATTTTCTGCCCATCTTTTCTCTGAACACCAAATCAGCCTGCCACTGTAATAAGATCAGGACCTAAAAGAATTCAAGGCGTTGGTTTCAGCAAGAGATGGCACTCAAGGATGACATGGCCCCGGCTCACCCGCTGGCATCCCAGGTCCTCCCGCCAGGAGCCTGCGGCTCTCCCAGAAGATTATCCCAGACGCAGAAGGACGAGCTTGACCTCCCCAATGCTCAGCGGGAGCCCGGGCTACGGCGGCTTCTTCCCCACTCTAGCAATCAAATCCTTCATTAAGAAGAATCTCCCAAAGCAAACACAGCATGGCCCCGGCTCACCCGCTGGCATCCCAGGTCCTCCCGCCAGGAGCCTGCGGCTCTCCCAGAAGATTATCCCAGACGCAGAAGGATGAGCTTGACCTCCCCAATGCTCAGCGGGAGCCCGGACTACTGAGGCTTCTTCCCCACTCTAGCAATCAAATCCTTCATTAAGAAGAATCTCCCAAAGCAAACACACCCCAAATGCTTCCCTGTAGAGCAATTTCCCCTATTGGATGCTCTTAGACTCTGCTTCCCCATTCCCCGACCTCAGCTTCTGGGCTCAAAGCTTGGGAAATCTGCCCAGTGTTTCACTGAGCCAGCTGAGCTCAGGGCCCCTGCAGGTGGTGGAAACTGCAGGTAACCCTGGCTGTGCAAATAGGCCTTTCCTGAAATCCCAGCCCCATGGGTTCCACTAAACGACCCAGCCTTGACCTGCAGAGATGAGGACCCAGTCCCTCAGGCCGAAAGATTTAGACAGATAGCTCCACATTTCCAAACATTTTCCACTGGCCTCTTCACGGTTTCTCTCCTGTTTTGTGAACACTCCCTCAGGTTCTGAGTACTGTTTGAACATCACCGAAACAATCTGGGGGTGGAGGCAAATCAGAAGAGGGTTCTCCCTGACGGCCCCCCGAACCCCCCCAACATACACAGCTGTAGCAGTACCTGGCTGGGGAGGCAAGTGGGCCACAGAGAAAACTCTGGAAAACAGAACTGAATTTTTCTGCTTCATTTGGTTTTAAGGTTTCATTTCATTCTGTTCTTAAATTCTAAGAATAATAATTTGAAAATGCTGTCATTTTATTAAGGTCTATTTGAAAATGTTTTCTTAGGAAAGAGAAAAAACTCAATTGAAGTTCTGAGGTTTTGCCATTATAAGGCAAATAATTGTGACTCAATTAACCCCTCAAGCATTTGGTGGACTCATACGGTGTTTCTGTGGTTTTATCCCCGTTGTCACCTCACCCATGGAAACCTGGTTTAAGAGATTCTTCTAGATAGTATTTTGTTTCCTCTCCAAGGCACCACACTGCTAAACTCAAGCACATTTTCAGATGTTGCAAAAATTGTTGCTTTGCCTGCCACGGATTTGTCATCCCACTTCCCCTGGGTGATGGAGCTGCAAAGGATTACTCAAAGCCCATCTCTTTGGAGCAGTGAGAGACCCTGAAGTGGTTAACTTCCCCAGAACCCTCAAGAGAGAGGCATTCCTTCCATTTGGGAGATTAACCCTGAATTGGGGTTCTCTTCCTGCATTTATTCTCCAGCCCAGGAAGTTATAGGAAAAGACATAGGTGGGGTTATGGTTTAACAATATAGGCTGGTAACTCTCAGTGAAACAAGCCAGATGACATTCCAGAAGACAATTTAAGTGATCCACCAACAAAAGCTTGATCTCAGCAAGCATTCCTTTCTTACAGCAATTTCTCAGTATCTTTACATATCAATCAGTAACTAGTCTGTCCTTGAGCCAGCAACCTTACTGTGCTACAAATCTTTATCTTACACCAGAGACTTTATAGCCTGAGGAAAATTTCCTGTCCTTTGCAAGGTCAATATTTGAAACTGCAAGACTTTGGAAAACCAGGCCCTGTGAAGTACATTTGCTTTATGAATCCTCTACAAAAAATAAAATAAAGAACACACTAGTATAGAAAATTGAAAAATAGGAAAAAGTATAAACAAAAAATAAATCATATCATTAGAGACAACTTCTGTTAACTTTTTAGTTTATTTTCTTCCAGGTTTTCTCTCCATGTACATTAAATATATTTTTAGAAAATAATTACATATAAATATATTTTGCATCTTGATTTTTTTATTTAACATTGTATAAGCATTTCCCATGTTATTAAATATTAAGCAAAAGATATTTAATATTCCATTATATTATTATACTGTAATTTACTTATCTATTATTCTTTAATTCAAATGTTCAATAAAAACTGACTGAGGTGAGTGTCATCCTAGGTCAGGTGCCATATGTCACTTGACATTTTGATACTTTCTAATTTTTTAGCTTTATGAACTTTATAGTGTTGAGCATATTTTCCGTACATTTTTGTATACCTTTAATTATTTTATTAGGATAAACTTCTTTAAAGTTCACTGTTGAGTGAAAAAGGATTAACACATTTTTCAGCCAACTTTTTATTTGAAAATTTTCAAATCTACAGGGAGACAGAAAGAGTAGTATCATGAGCATTGCCCTTAGATTCACCAGCTGTGAACATTTTCTCATTCTCTCATTCTCTCTCTCTCTTTCTCTCTTGATGCATACATGTGCACACATAGTCTTTCCCTTGAACAATTTGAACTTCTGGAAAGTAGCTTGGAGAGGCCATGAAATTTCACTCACTCCTAAACACTCTAACCTGCATCTCCAAAAGAAGGACATTTTCTTACACTCCTATAGTACCTTTATCACACCCCAGATTCAACATTTTTACAATAATAATAACCAATACATAGTTCACTTTGACTTTTTCCCAGCTGTCTCAATAACTCCCTCTATAGCTTCTCTTTTTTAAGATGTAGTTTTGTTTGTGCACTTTTTTGTTTGGCTCAGGGTCCAATTGAGATCACACACTGCACTTGGCTGTCATGTTTCATTCCCTCCCCCACCACAGATTTGTTGAGGCAGAATTTGCATTGACTAAAATTCACTTTTGGGGGGTTATAGATCTATGCATTTAGACAAACATAATAATGTGACTACCTTGGTGGTTGTCTCAAGATATAGAATATTTCCATCATGTCGGAAATTTCCCTCTAGCCCTTTTGTAATTTATGATCAGTCCTTTCCCCCTTCTTGCCCCTGGGAATCTTTGATCTGCTTTCTTTCCCTTAAGTTTTGCCTTTTCCAGAATGTCATATAAATGGAATCATACGGCATGTAGCCTGTTGAATCTGACTTCTTTCAATTTGCATAATACTTTTGAAAGTTATCGATGTTCTTGCATGTATAAGTCATGTGTTCCTTTTTGTTACTGAGTAGCATTTCATCCTACAAATGTCACACAATTTGTCTATCCATTTACCAGTTGAGGGACATTTCAGTTGTTTCTAGGTTTTGGTGATGGTGAATAAAGCTGCCATAAACACCTGCATGCAGGTTCTTGTGTACTTCATTTCTTTTAGGTAAATGTATAAGATTAGAATTTCTGGGACCTGAGGCATGGGGCCAGGGACTGGACCCCCCCTCCCACAACGAGGCACACTTCCAGTGCTTTGGGGCCTGCCCAGGGACCTAAGGGTTGGAGCTGGGGACCAGACCCCCCTTTCACAACCAGGCACACCACCAGCACCAAGGAGCATGCCAAAAACATGACCTCCATGTGGGTAGCCCACCGCAATAACCACAGCGGCCATGAAAGCAGCTAGATGCCACAACCACCATGCAGATGGCCTGCCAGCCACTGGTGTGCATTGACACAAGGAGAGTCACCAGCAGAAACCAAAGAAAAGAAGAAGATGTCACTCTCCACAAAGCCCTTTCCAGAGTGACAGAAGAAGCATCTGCTCTATAATAATATTGGGGGACCTGATCACACCTCTCAGCATTGGACTGGTCATCTTGGCAACAAATCAACAGAGTAACCATGACTCTTTCAGAAGGATAGAAGAGATCTAGGGTAATTAGAGAGGGGAGGAGGTAGAGAGAGGAGAATGGGGAGAGGTTGGACAAGGGACATAAAGAATAAGTATGATTTGTAACAATATATATGCTAGTAATATTGATTTGAACAATGTTGTCAACATCGAACCCCCAAAATATGTATAATCAATTATGATTCAATAAAAATTTAATAAAAAAGAATTTCTGGGTATGATACTAAATGTATGCTTAGTTTTAGGAAAGACTACCAAACTGTTCTTCCAAGTGGCTTTGTCATTTTGCATTCTCCCCCAGTAATCCATTTGCTCCAATTTCTAGTCAGCATTTGAAATTATCTGTTTTTAAAGACATTCTAAGAGGATGTAATGGATCTTATTGTAATTTCATTTGGCATTTCCCTAATGACTGATGATGTTGGCCGTATTCTCACATTCTCATTTGCCATCCATGTATCTCTTTGTAAAGTGTCTGAACGTCTGTTTAAAAAGTTTTCCCAGGGAAAAGGGATATTTGCTTTCTTACTATAGAGAAATAATACATAGAATTCTTTATATATTTTGGTTACTAGTCTTTTACCAGTTGTGTGTTTTGCAAATATGTCTTCCCAGTGGTGGCTGGTCTTTTCATTTTCTTAATGGTATCTTTCAAAAAGCAGAAGTTTTTAAGTTTGATAAAGTCCAATTTTAATTATCAGTTTTTTTCTTTATGGATTATATTTTTGGTTGCATCCAAGAAATCTTTGCTTAACCCAAGATCACAAATGTATTTGTCTTTTCTTTTAGCAGTTTTATAATGTTAGGTTTTACATTTAAGACTATTGACTTTGAGTTAATTTTTGCATATGGTGTGAGACATGAGTTGATATTTATTGTTTTGCATATAGATGTCCAATTATTCCAGCACTGTTTTTTTGAAAAGAGCATTTTTCCTTCATTGGATTACTCTGCTTTATATATATATGTGTGTGTATGTGTATCTATATCTATATCTATACATAGGATACAAAATGAAGATTATGTAAAGAGTAATGTTGATTCAGAACTGTTACATCTCCTGGTACCTGCATGTGAAACAACTGAAGACTTAATGATGATTCTAATTGATGAATGCTGCAGGTGCAAGACTGAAAGTCAGATGATCCATTTTTTTCTAGCTGTTCGTTTGCTTGATGAGAATTTAGATTAAAAGGGCATTTAATCACCAGTTCTTCAGTCCCTAGAATTTAGTGTTATATAACAAAAAATAATAAGGCTTTATGTAATTCTTTTCCTTTAAAATTATTTGTGCTACTTTTCTGGTTTTTATATATTAATAGAAATTTAATATATGGAAAGTGCTCATTTTTCAGAGGAACTATTAGACTTTAAGAGAAATTTTATATCCACAGTGCGTTTTTCCATTTCCCCACACAACCTGGGGATACCAGTTCAAAAAAAAGTGGAAGCATCTGGGCTTCCAGTGGTGGGAGTCTCAGTGAGTGCATCTTCCTAAGTAGAGGTCAAGTGTTTGTACATGCAGCAGACTGAAGGGGTCTCTCAGCTTCTCTATGTTTATTGATTCCATATTATTTACAAGCTCATGATATGGCCATGGAAAGGGACAAGAACAGGAAATAAGAGAGACCCACCGTACTCTCCTGGACCTCAGGGCTTGGTGGGGAAGGCTGTTGACCACACATGCTACAACTCACATAATGGAGAGGCCCTGGGTGGGGACTCTAAACACATGGGAGAGCACCTCTGGCCAGTCATTTTTACTGTCATCAAGGCTCTTTCCCAGTGAGGAAGACAATTGATGATGTGCTTCATTTTGCTGCAACAGCAGTAAATCTCATCACATGTTAATGAGCCAAGATCTCCAATGATTAATCATCTTCATGATCAATTGTCTTCATCCGATTCCCAAGCTCGCCTTCATTTCAATAATCTTGTCATCTGCAATAAACATATTCCCTTTGCCTTGCAATTATTGATTAAGAGTGTTAAACATCTGTTAAAATAAACCAAATCTGCAAGCCATTCTTTATCATGTGGATGAACAATGAATTCATTCCCTTATCCAAGTGTTCTCTATTATTATTCCTCCTGGAAGAAAAACAATCCAACCATGAATTGGAAAACCCTGACCAGCACCTTCTTCCATCTATCAGCTAGTATTCAGGGAACAGAATAAACATTCAAAGCCACTTCCCATTTTATTAAAGTTTGACCCCAAATTAAAAAAAAAAAAAAACATTCCATTAAACGTATCATTTTTACCATCCCCATTTCATGCAGCACTGGTTAGGAATACTTCAAAGCCACTTCCCATTTTATTAAAGTTTGACCCCAAATTAAAAAACAAAACAAAACATACATTCCATTAAACGTATCATTTTTACCATCCCCATTTCATGCAGCACTGGTTAGGAATACTTTGAGCCACAAATAAAACAAACTCCGACTAACAGTACCTCATATCGAGATGTATGTCACCCACAGCATGAGTACTGAGGAGCTGGCCACCTAGGGCTGACACAGTTGCCACAGGAGCCAGGCTGTCTTCACTTTTCCATCTTTCATTCCACTGTCCTTATTACAGACTTCATTATCATGTTTGCCATCTCCTAGCACAACATGACCTCTGCAACACACAGGAAGAAAAAACAGAGTGAAGGAACACCATATCAGCTGCATCTGGCTGCAAGGGAATCTGGAAATTTGAGAATTTCAGCTGGGCTCCTTGTGCCTAAAATGCACTCAGGGTTGCATTAGTGAGGAAACAGGCAGAAGAGATATTGGCCCTGCAGCTAGCAGACTCTGCCGTTAACACACAGAAATCAAGGGACAAGGTCTGGTGTCCTTGATACACCCAGCGTGTGCAGAGGTCCACAGTAGATGCATCAGCACTGCAAATGTCCCTGCTCCTTCACCATTTCATGCACTCCTGCTCTCCTGCTAACACAAAGCACCTCATCTCTTTGTTGGAGGACTGCCTCAGGCTTCTGGAGCACCTTGCTTAAAACAGGGAGAGAGGAAAATGCCTGGGAATGTACTTGTCCCCAGGATTAGCTTTTAATCAATAGTATAAATGCTTGTGTTCTCTTTGCACTAATAGGAAAAACTCTGAGATGTGAGTTCCACATTCCCACAGCTTCCCAGGGGGTGAAGCCAAAGTAGCCCTGCTTGAGCCTCTGTCTGGTGTCCACCTTTGCTTGGCCTCCTTGCCTTTCTGGTCCCACTTGCCCATCCCTCTCCCAACTTTTCCTGAGTTCATTCCTAATAACCTACTTTCACGAACATCTTCATCTCAGGGGATGCTTTTCAGGAACCCAAACTAAAACACCAACTGTCATCATTTAAGCCCCGTCAGTGCATCTAAACGTGTGTGTCTTCCCTAGTCAATGCTGCAATTACTAAAAAACACTCATGCATTGTTGGAAATTTCTGTTGTCACTATCTAACCATCAGGCTCTTTGCAGCATAATTAGTGTTTATAGGTATCATCATCATAAAACTTGTAAACACAGATCGATATAATGGTCATATTGTTAATGCTTTTGTGATCAACCAATTACAAGGTAAAGAATTGAATTAAACTCAGTATTGTAATCATTTATTTGAGCAAAAGGAGATTTTTAATGAGAACAAAATGCATATGTTTTCCAGCAAGGCTCCTTATATTTGTTCTGAACTAAAAATCATTCATACTGACAGGGTAGGATGTAAACAACTTCTCTCCTATAATGTGAATTTCACCCTTCAAGTCATTTCTGGAGCCAAGCTTGATGGAAGAGTCAAGCAACTTCCCATTTTAAGTTTTATTTACTTGTACTTTTTTTATTTGTTGTTTCTAGTCAAAAGGCCAAATTTAGATTTTCTTAAAGCCTGCAGATTTGTTTTTAAATATTACATCATGATCTTAGTTTTGCATAATATATCGCTGTTTTCGTGAACAGGAGACAGTAACATTTAAGCTTATTTGCATTGCCACCTTGATAAAATTCTCTGAATTAACTTTCTAAGAACACCTATGCATTCTAGATCAACGGATGCTGCTGACTTCTGGTGAGCTGGCTGTGCTTGAAGTGCCTTCTTCTACATCAAGTTCAAGGTCAAAAGCTTCACAGACAAAGGCATATCTGTCTCAATCCTCAGTGACTCCAGGAGGCTCCAGATGTCTTCATTACCTGGTATGTTTTCACATTTATCAAGCTTTGGCTTCTAACTCCTCTTTTAAAAGCAACATGTTGCAAGTCCTAATTGAAAATATAATTTTTAAATTATAATGCTTTAACTGGACAAATAAAGAATGGCAGTCAGCGAGAGCCAAATTTGCAGCCCTTTTTGTCATGAGAATTCATCGCAGCTGGAACCAGGCAAAGTTGCATTTTGATAAACAAACTTTTTGAGGCAACACAACAACGGCAGGAGGCGGGATGACTTGCATGGGCCAATTTTATTTTCTGTAATCACATACTGGCTCAGGAAGTGACACGTTCACTTCGAAAATGACTTTCAGTTCAAGATTTTGCAGTGAGGACATGTTTTTACTTCCTCAAAATAAAACTCCAATGACAGTAAAAGAAGCACAAAAGGGAATAAATTCATGAAAAATTACGCCTTAAAATGGCAAATGAAGAATGACGGGAACTCATAAAACCCATCACTTTTTAGTTCTTTGATGTTACCAGGGAACTCTCTGTGGCTGAGCCTTGACTAAGTCATATTTTTTTGTAAACAAAACATTTATAGAGCACTGCTTTTAGAAAGTGAACTGATTGGCAGAAGCCAATGGCATTTTCTAAATTCAGCTCCAGCTCATCAGGTGACAATCCCATGGCTCCCAAAACCTCAGCTTTCAGTTCAGTGTAGGGCCCTGAACCACATACTTACCTCCCTACAGTAGGAAAGACTGAATTAATAGGAAAAGATCACACATGAGAAATATTCAGTGAGCCATAGAATTTGGTGAACCTTCAAGTGATCCAAGCCAGAGAGCTCCCACATTAGAACACACACTCCAGGAGCTGGAATGGAGGAGCAGTGCACTTTTCACAGGGGACAGCACTACGGTCAGTGGTACGAGGAGCTGGAGGCAGGTAAGTACAGGGGTCTGAAGCGTGGGATGTGGCTAGGGACCATCGTGCACAGATTGACCTCACTTTCCCTATGAACTCTATTGCACATCCTGCAAAGCACAGGACTGAGACTCCCTGCTCTAGCAAAACTGAATCACCAGCAGGGAAGAGCTTGGTTTTAAACTCTAATTGAGCACCGACTATGTGTCAGGCATGTGCTAAACCCCAGGGGACAGGAAAAGCTGATTTGGAGAGCCTGTTTCATCCCATGCAGCTCTCTGGAGTTCCCTCCAGAGCTCTGAGCAGGCAGAGTGAATTCAGCAGCTAGGAGCCACCTCCTACGCTCCTGGATTTCAGAATGGTCAACCACTAAACCACTGATACACAGTGAGAAGTTCTCCAAACATGGTCTATTTCTAGTGAACCAACTGAGCCATCTGTTGGGTATCTTTTTAACCACTGTCAACCCGCCAAGAAGCTCTTTCTCCAAATTTATATGCTTCAAAGGGTTACTGGGCCACGCCAATCAGCAAAGAGCTTGAAAAGTTGACTTGCTTTAGAAAACTGAAGGACTCTTATAGAAGGAGTTTGCGCTCTGCCCATCTGTTTTGGGGGAACGTAAAACATCCCATGACATGAATAATGATTAACCAGGAGCTTATAACTAATTATAACTCATTACACTGCTAGAATTCACTTTGATTTTTTTGCGTTTGGGTTTCATCACGCTCCAGGACACTGGTCTGCTCCATCGTCTTCAGTGAGCTCTTGATCCTCACTGACAGCTCAGTGTGGAGTAGCCAGAGTGTTTCCATCTTCACGGAGACCCGATCCCCAGTCTGCTTGGCTTCCAGAGACCCTCTGAGAGAAGCTGGGGTGTCTCAGGGCAATCCAGAGAGAGCAACGAGCTGTCTTCTTAGCGGCAGCCTTGCATGTGAAAGAGGCTGAAGATGCTTGTTGCTAAAACGACCACCACTACAAAAGCCTTGTTGCCCATATTCCCCTTGAGCCAATTCCCAGGAAGTGTCCCTTGCCTTAACCTCCCTTCCTGGGCTGGGTTTCAAGATGGCCTGAGACTTGTCCTTCTTTCTGCCCTCTTTGGTACTTAGCATTCTGCAGGCCGGTGGGGCTCTGAATAATCCAAGGAATGTGGCAGGTGGTGCTAGAAAAGGAAAGGTGTTTTGTTTGTTTCTTCAGGTTGTTTTCTGTGTTATTGGTTCCTGAAGGAGAGACAGCGGCGTGTTTGGTGTTTGTGTGTTTATGGAGTGGGAAGAGCTGAGGATCAGGAGAGAGAGGGGCATGATACTGAGCACCCTCCATGAGTGGGTGCAGGGACGGCTGGCTTCAGATGAGGCCCAGACGGCTTGTCCATCCAACAAGAAGGAAGCCAAATGCATGGTCCCCCAGACAGGTGTGCAGCACTGCGGACACTGAACACCCGCGGAGAAGTTGCGTCTCGGGTGGTTTGGGAAGACCCTGCATTTCTTCCTGATCTCCAGCTACCGGTGTTTTGTGGGGATTCTAACTTCTACTGGTGTTTTCTTTTTCTTTCTTTTTTTTTTCTTTTTGTCTTTTTTCGTGACCGGTAACGGGATCACAACCCTCGGTGTCGTGCCCGTACCGCGACCGGCAATGGGATCGCAACCCTCGGTGTCGCGCCCGCACCGCGCTCAACCAGTGAGCGGACTGGTCTCTATATGGGATCCGAACCCTCGGCGGGAGTGCTGCCCGTGCTCCCAAGTGCCACACTCTACCGAGTGCGCCACCGGGCCGGCCCGCTACGGTGTTTTCTAACAAAGTGCCAAGACTCTCCCATATTTGATTTGTGATGGATAAGGAGGCAGTGGCATGGTGATGGGAGCCCAGCTTTGTGCTGGTTTTTTGCTTTTTATTTATAATAAATAAGAGTTTTCTTCAGAGTAAATTCATATGACTGAAAACATGATGGGTGACTGAAAAATGGGTGTTTTTCAATAAACAACTGGAAGGATGGAGTTACCAGCCTCATGCTGAGGAAGACTAGGGGTAAAGCAAGTTTAGGGGGAGGGAGAGACCAGGAATTTAGCTCATGGAAAAATCCAGAAAGGAGCCAATCTGAAAAGGCTACATATTGCATGATTCTAACTCTATGACATTCTAGAAAAGGCAAAAGAATGGAGACAGTAAAAGGATTAGTGGTTTCCAAGGGCTGGGGGAGGGAGGGATGAATAGGTATAGCACAGGGGATTTTTAGGGGGGTGAAACTATTCCATATGGTACTATAAGGGTGGATATGTGTCATTCTACATCTGTCAAGATGAATAGACTGTACACACCAAGAGTAATGTTCTAAAAAATCAGGACCCTAATGTAGACTGCAGACTTTGGAGAGTGCAGTGGGTCAATGCAGGCTCATTGTTTGAAACAAGCGTCCCGTTCTGGTGGGGAATGGTGACCTTGGGGGAGGCTGCATGTGGTTAGTGGGGGAGGGGCTATATGGGAAGTTTCTGTACCTTTAGCTCAATTTTGCTGTGAGACAAAAACTGCTCTAAAAAATATCTACTAAAAAGAAAAGAAAGAAAAAGGAAAGAAAAAGATGCAATCAATTATTTACTAAATTAGATTTCTTTTTTAATTTTTTTCCTTTTTGTCTTTTTTTCGTGTCCGGCAACGGATCGCAACCCTCAGTGTCGCGCCCGCACCGGACCAGACCGGCAACGGGATCGCAACCCTCGGTGCTGTGTCCACACCTCGCTCAGCCAGTGAGTGGGAACCGGTCTGTATGTGGGATCTGAACCCTCGGCGGGAGCGCCACCGCGCTCCCAAGCGGCGCACTGTAGCAGGGCGCCACCGGGCCGGCCCTACTAAATTAGATTTCTAAAAATATAGAAAATGTGTGATAAAATTTCTCCAAATTAAAAAAAAAACAAAGCCAAACAGCCTGATATGAAAACAGGTCAAAGTTTGTAATAGGCAATTCATTGATAAAGAGTGTGCAGACACAGCTCCCCGCTGATACTTCAGATACTCTAATAGCAGGACTAGGTCAATTTCACCTCTGACTTGCTGGACTTATTACAGTGCCTGGCACAGAAGTCCACAAAGCCATAACGAAGTCATTCAACTAATTTCTGATAAATAAATAGATGGATAAATGGATAAGTGAACAGATGATATCAACAAGGAAAAAACCCCACATTTTTCACTGCATAGTAACATTGGTTCTAAACAGCCCAAGGAAAAACCTGGCTCCACAGAAGCCTTGGAGGACTGGAGCTCAGGAAAAAAAAGCCCTAGATAAGTAACGAATTAAAGTAAGACATTTCCAGAGCCATTTGCTTACTGGGAAAGCTCAAACTCAAAAGTATTCTTGCATTGACAGTGTTTCTGTGAACCGGTTCCTCCCTGATTCTGCTGATTTAATTATGAAGGTGTTTCATAATTTTAAATACCTGGATAAACACTGTCAAAGGCTTTTGTTTTAATTTTAATAATTTTACAAAGGAAAGCAAGCTGAATTTGGAGGTTATCTTGAAAGAAATGTCATTTCTTGGCCTTATTAGTTAGATGATGCATCGAGTGTCTTATCTATGTGTGGCAAATTCAGTCTGAGGGCCACTGGAAAATGCTTACTGCATCGTTAGTTACGTGCTCGGTGCCCGGTGCCCGTGGTGATACTTGCAGGGCCCAAACGAAGGATGCGTGAGCAATTCCTGGATATGTTGCATTCTCTGAGATTTATAACTCTGCACCTTCAGTGGAAATTTGTGGAGCAAAGTCTAGCCAAACTTTGCAAAATCAGTTTTATGACATTAGTGGGAATAAAAAATAACTGGAGTGAAAATAAATAGGCAGCTTCCATTGCTTCCCTCCTCTTACAAAATGAATGACTTTGCAAAGAAAAACTCAAAGTGTTAACGCCAAAACAAGATACTCTTCTTCTAGGCTGTCTCTGGCCTTGGGAACTGTTCGTTTGATGAAAAGAGCATAGAAAGCTTAAAAAGCTCAGCCCAGAGAGAAAACAGACCAGCTCGATGCTTTGCAAAAA
This sequence comes from Galeopterus variegatus, assembly GCF_000696425.1. Taxonomy (NCBI): domain Eukaryota; kingdom Metazoa; phylum Chordata; class Mammalia; order Dermoptera; family Cynocephalidae; genus Galeopterus; species Galeopterus variegatus. The sequence continues at coordinate 7,782 of NW_007737849.1, read as the reverse complement.
GTGGGTGTTAAATAAGCATTTGTTTATTAGATTAGGAAATATTTTTTGGAAACTTTTTAAACAAACAAAAAAAAATTTTTTTTGTCCTTTTTGAGGCCGACCGCACCACGCTCAGCCAGTGAGCGCACCGGCCATCCCTATATAGGATCCGAACCCACGGCGGGAGCGCTGCTGCGCTCCCAGTGCCGCACTCTCCCGAGTGCGCCACGGGCTCGGCCCTAAACAAAAAAATTTTAAAGCAGAATTTTAGCATCATTATGCTCATATTAGTTTTAGAAATTAACCCTTCTGTCCTGACACTAGGAATGCTGGTGTATCATAACTTGTAGTCCAAGTGGAGAACAGGTGAGGCTGATAAAATAGTGGAACGTGGCTGGGGATGATTTTGCCACCCAAGGGGCATTTGGGGATGTCCAGAGACATTTTTGATGGTCATGAACTCAGAGTGGAAATGTTACTGGCATCTAGTGGGTAGAGGTGAGAGATACTCCTGAACATGTTTTAATGCACAAGATAACCCTAAAAAATAAAGATTTATCTGGCCAATATGTCAGCAGTGCAGGGTTGAGAATACTTAGTATAAAGGTTTGCAGTGGAGCTGGAGGCAAGGACTACGAGGCAGAGCCTCAGCTGCCAAAAATGTTGGGGGGAGGGGTTGCTCCCAATCTTCCCATTCCAGGCGGGAAGGTGGAACAGCCAGCCATCTCAAAGGATAGAGGCCATAATATGTATCTAACAATCAACCCATGTTTTAATGTACACTTTTTTGATCCCCAAACCAAACATGATGCAAAATGTAATTTTAAAATTTATCTTTGACACATCATGCTTTTTCTTATAAAATTAATTTAAAGTAAACTAAATTGTATGCATCTCTTGTTTTTTTTTTTTTTCCTTTTTGTCTTTTTTACTGACCGGTAACGGGATCGCAACCCTCGGTGTTGCGCCCGCAACGCACTCAGCCAGTGAGCAGGAACCGGTCTCCACATGGGATCCGAACCCTCGGCGGGAGCACCGCCATGCTCCCAAGCGGTGGCACTCTCCAATGCGCCACCGGGCCAGCCCTGCATCTCTTGTTAAATGGAAAGAAACCAGATGTGTTATAAATAACACTCAGGATTGCATTAAAATTACTTTGATAGTTAACTTAATTATAAATTAATAATATATGGATTAAGGCCAAAATATCCTACAATTAAAATATATTTTTAAAGTAATACACTTATATAAAATGTTAAATGATTATAACCTTTAAGGAGTTTCATAAGATTGCATATGTTTTGAGAATGAGATCAAGGAGTGAAGATTATTGGGATATTTGGTTCCAGAGGATAGCAGCAAGAAGAGGATTTTCTTCTGTCCAGTCTGGGCCAAGCCTCCATTCCCTCCCCTTCCTCTCTGCACACACCCTGTTCTCCCTGTGCCTCATCAGCTGGGGTCTTTAGAGGCAGGGCCTGGGCTTGGCTTATCAATGGCTTATCAGATGCCCCATTTATTTATTAAAGGTATTGTGTGTATATATATATATATATATATATATATATATATATATATATATAAAACAATCAAGGATATTTCTAATGTAGATGCACTTTAAAAACAACTTTTGGAAAAATGAAATGTTTGTCATTCAGTGTAGAACAAAAAATGCATATTGCTTATTAATCTCTTTAGTTACTTAAAGAGCGAACTCACTTCCATGCCCTGTAATTTTCTCTCTTATACTAGAGAAAAAAATGGTATATAAAAATGGTAGTTACTGCTTCAAGACAGCACCCACCACTATTGTGTGACATTTCAAACTGTACGAGGAGAAATACTCTAACATTAATAAACTGCTTAGAATGTAAGACCTCCTTAATGGTGACTAATGAGTCTATTATTTATTCATTTTTCCCCATTATCTCAGAGTCAATAAAGCAGTGTTTATGCAAGTCTTGTGAATCACTTTATTTGTGTGTCTGTTTATTGCACGTCATTAACAATTCTTAAAATATCACAGGTTTTCTTGTGTCTTACTGCCATATTAAAAGTGATTTTTCTAAATGAAAATGTATTACACAGGGTTGGCTGGTTAACTCAGTGGGTGAGTTAACACCAAGAATATTCTGATCTTCTTACTGACGCTGCCAAAAAAAAAAAAGAAAAAGAAAGAAAAAGAAAAATTTATCACACAGTTGGTTATAAATATACACAGTTAAAGGATTTATTGTGTGTTTGTGTGTGTGTTGTGTGTGTGTGTGCGGTTTTTAGCCACAAGACTGGGAAGCACAGATCATTTGGTCCAAGGTCCCATAACATGGAGCTTTCTCCACCACACCCCAGTGCAAAATTTGTTAGCTGCTAGAACAGTAGGCAGGCTGATGTGCATTCCCAGACACCAAGCTCAACAAGAGAATTAGAAAATGAAGCTTTTGTCCCAATTTTTACTTCAGAGTTAGATGCTCATATCGGGTTTTTATTAGTTACTCTTTTTGCCTCTAGGTGATGAGCCTGTATTATCAATAAAGTAAAATGAAGACTGAGTGGCATTTTGCAGATTGAAGATAATGGTTGAGTGGAAAAGAATAATAAAAACAAAACATCATGAAATGAGGCTCTGCCTGGACCCAGACCATCTTTCCCTGGATGGAGCCTTTGGGGACATGTGGATTCTGGTCCTAGGCCCCACTGCTGGTGGGCAGACCTGGGGCAAGTGCCCACCTCTGCCACCACACTGCCTCTATTTATCAAGCGAAGATGCTGATAATAACTTCGGTGCTGTTGTGATGTTTAAATGAAATCACTTAGCATGGGGCCAGTCCCATAGCAAGTACTCAATAAATGATAGTTCATTCTGTTGATAAAACTACTCAAGCAATCAAAGCACGTCCACATCCCAGGAAGCAAGTTGTAAAGAGGATTCCTGAGCCACTCTCCTATCCCAAGACCAGAAAGGGCTCTGAGGATGCTAAGTTGATGTGTGTGTTTTCCATGGATAATCTTGGGATGAACTTTGGTGTGAATTTAAGTGATCCACAGCAGCCCATTATTTCCTTAATCCGCGGGAGAGAAAGATCCCTCTTTACAAAGGGATAAAATTCTGACGCTGACACAGTTTTGTACAAAAAAGAGTGAAAGACAAGGGAGAGAGAATCTGGCTACAGCACCCTGATGTTTGGCTGGAATGAGAGTTGGGAAGTGGGCTTTTGTTAATCGCTGAGTTGCGTGGTTGAGGAAATCCATCGTGTAAACACTGTTTCAAAGCCACTCCCAGAAATTTTGTGTCTCTTTTTCTTAAATATTCTTGACTTACAGTTTTTAAAAAAGAAAAATCAAAGCATACTATAGTTTTTAAAACAAATAATTTTAATAGTACATTTAATGGCTAAAGTGATGAGGAATATCAGTCGTTAGTTCTTTAGTATAAGGTTATCCCTACTGAAAAAGTAAGATATAACAGAAATATTCTTGGATCCCTCACACGTCCACCTACTTTCTTGCAGGAAGAAAACAGACAAGACGTGTAACAACAGAACCAAATTATTCATTTACTCTAAAATTCCAGGCATCATGGGCCCCTTTTCCCTCCAGTTTGTTTGTTTATCTTTGTCACCCAGTAATAGTTTGTATTTTTGATAGAATATATAGCAAACCCACATTGGTGACAACTGATGCTCCCTTCAAGCAACTGGTTCACTTTGAGATTCAGAGTTTTGCATCATTTTAACATTTCCTTTATTTGTGTATCTAGTTATGATGAGCCATTGATAGTATTTTGTTCTAAAATGAAACATATTACTCTGTTAGTACATTTTTTAGTATCACACTGATTTTTAAAATTTGAATGATGTATAGACTTCAGTTTGTTTTTTAATGCAATATGAATATTTGCTCATGTTTTCCTAGCTTTTTATAAAATAAAGTTAATTTGATATGCATTTTTCTAAAAAACAACAACAACAATGAAAATCACTGCCAGGATCAAAATGAGTTTTGAATAATTCACATGCAAGAGAGACGAAAATACCAATAGCGACATTGTTCCTTTAAGAAAACTTGCTAATAAACTGGGTGCGTCTTAGCAGAGGGGGCATCCTAATGCTGAGCGAAGAGGAAGGTCTGGTGTGATTCCCACCAGGGGAGGTGCTGAGTCAGCGACAGTCCCAGCTGGAAGGAGTGGCCAGGGGAGTTCCAGGGCCTTCTTTGGATGGGCTCACCTGTCTGTGTCCTCATCAGTTCTTGTGTTTGAGCTGAAAGAAGGAAGTCAGTAGGACCTGAGCCTTTGGAAGTTTCAGGGAGACAGTCCCTGAGAAGGGTGCTCCGTGCTGAAATGATTATGAGAAACAGGCAGGCTCTCTTACTGACGAAGACAGGAGGAAATTCTGAAAGCTGTGGGGGCTGCTGTTCCACGCAGGCTTTTGCTACGTGCTGTGTACAATAAAGAAATTGAAAATTTCTCTGTGGGTCAGTACGGGAGAACCCAAAGTCATGTTCAGTGAGAATAGGTGTCATCTGGAGAAGACCCAAGAGAATTTAATGGACACAACCTAATTGCGTAGTCTTTAATGCTGCTCCATGTGGCATTTCTTGGCTTATGACCAGCGAGTACATTGGGCCAGTTGCATTTGTTGTTTTTATTTGCTTGGTGTGCGCCGTGCAGGCCCCTTCTGCTAACCATGCTAACTACCCCTCACCCATTCTGCCTCGCCACAGTGGTGGATGTGGCACCCAGGCCTGGCCAGTCCCACTTTCCGAGTGCCAGCAAAGTGACCAGCCCAGGGACGAGCACACGCCCAGGGCACTCAGAGGCTGATGTGGGAAATCACATCTAGGCGCCAGCAGGGAGAAGTTGGCTGGCTGCAAGACTGTGATCACAGGTGCCGGAGTCTATGTCCCCATCACCTGGAGGAGCCTGAGAGATGGGGACAACACAGGGACAGAGGCCACGAGGAGAGATGGACAGAGAGCGAGGTCCTGACGGCTCAGTTGGAACCCTTGGGCCAGTGTTGTCTGAGCCCTCTTTAACCTGTTTTCTCCAATTATATTGGCCAAAACCCCCCGCTTTTTGCTTAACCTGATTTGCCTTGGGGCTCCTCATTGTCATAAATTGTAACTTTAGTAGTCACGTTTGTCAAGATACAGCCTATTTATGCTTCTTCCAGTTATTTACTTCTAAGTACAGTCTATCCACTGTTTCTACACGTTCATTAACCAGCACCTCCATTTGCCTACAGGAGCAGCCATCAGAACGAGGGCTGGAGACAGTGCCCCTCCAGACTGACTTTACATGTGGAAACTGATGATACGAATCCTGCAAAACATCTCACAGGGATTTCTACTTCTGAAAAATGAAAAAAAAAAAGTTAAGCAATTTAATATATTGGATGGAATTCCCCTGTCATGACTTGAACACACACCAGGACCTATTGCATCAGTGTTTTTTAAAAAGGCCAGGTGTGCATCCCGCCCAGCCAGAAAGGCAAGGGAAGTGTAAGCCAAGGTCACTGTTACGGAGTTGGGAAAGTTACACATTAGCCAGACAGGAATGGTTGCAAAAGTCACAGCCAGGGAATGTCCCAAGGCAGAGGTCAGCAGGGCACAGGGCTTGGTGCCGACTGATTGGAGGAAGAAGAGCAGGAGCGGGTGCCTGAGCAGCCGAGCTTTTGCACTGATGGACTGAGAGCTGATGGGCAGGAAGGGGGAGAAGCCTGGCGGAGGTGGTGGAAGGCTCAGCAGGAAAAGGGCTTGCACCCGATCATGAGCAGGCTGTGTTCTCAGCCGAGAAGAGGGTGCTGGCTCAAGCAGACCTCTGTGCTGGGAAAGGTCAGAGTTAAGTCTGCAGAGAACACAGGGAATGGGGACGGCAGGAGCAGACATTACTCTATAAACAGACAGTGGAAGACCAAGGTGGCTGGTTGTTTCTGGGCCAGAGACTGAGGAAGTGATGGTGACAACTGCTCATCTCCGTGCTGTGCCCTCGTCCCTGCCTGTCTCAGGACAGGTGGAAAAATGAGGGCACCTCAAGCCTCGTAGCGGGGGGACTGGGAGTCTTCTCTGAGAGTCCCCATTCTGGGTAAAGAAGGATTCGGGTATGACGAACAAGTCTCAGCTACAAAGCCATAGTCACAAGAGTGGACGATGTCCTCAGCAGCGTGGTGGCTGTTCACTCTGCCCCGTGTCCAGCCCTGCCCCCTCCTTGCTCAACTCTCCTCTCGCCCGACAGCTGTTCTGAACACTGACTGTGAGAAGCAAACTGGAAACGATATGCTAAAGGATCTCCTAATCATCTTCCAGGAACCAACCTCCTGGTTTAAAGAAAGTTGTCCAGCCGCTCTGTAAAGCTTAAAGTCTGACACCCAAGGAAGGTCCTGGTTTTGGGGGCAAGAAACTTATACAATATGGGGTACTTCTTTAAGAAAAAAAGTCTGGGTGTAGAAAGAAAGAGCACTGTGGGTAAAAACTGAAATGGGCTGTTCCCAAACTACCATATCAGGCCCCAACCAGCCTCATCTTGGCACCCCTATAAATGAAGACAGCACAGAGGAAATGCGGATCTCCCCCACTCTGGCCTTGGCAGCCTGAGCAAGGGCTTGGGGGGCAGCTTTGGGGGGGACTGTAGAACCAGGTGGAGCAGCCAGGCTGCTCTGTCCCTGAGGCCTGCAGACCGCCTTGTGCGAGTGTGGACTTACACTCACAGCGTGTGTGGACAGATCTCCTCTAAGCTCCGCTGCAACCCACAGATGAACCGGGGACGAGGCGCTGTCCAGGGTGCTGGCCAAGACAGTGCAAAGAAAAAGCGGGCTGGAGGGCCCTGAGAACAAAAGACAGAAGTCGATGGCTGACTGCGTGGGGGGACGCGGTAGAGGAAGGAGGCAGGGGGAGCCCACGTCTGGAACCAGATTTGCATTTAGTGGCTCAGAAGTCATCACCGGGGTCCGCCGTGAATACTGTGATGGGGTAATTGAGTGAGGTGCCACTAAGGTGGTCCGTTTCACTGGACAGTGTAGCAAAGATGATGACTGGGCTTTTCTGAGCCCTTTCCCCACAAATTGGAGAACTTATTCGTCTGTCATGAAGGTGTCCATCATTTCTCCTTCCTTTCCTTCAGTCTCTTAAAAACATACTATGGACTGTACTATTGGCACCTATCACTGTATCACTGAATTAACTAACATACCAGGAATGCTTGACCTCCTTCTTTGCATCTATTTGCTATTTTCTCACTTCCTACTCCTGCAGAGGGTCAGAGCACAGCCCCAGCACCAGGGTGTTCAAACTCGAGTCTGAGGAAGTCTCTCTGATTTGGTGTGTCTGGCTCTCTTTTAATGGAGGCTTTCTGTGTTGCCCTTACATTCAATTACTGGAAAATTTCCAATTCTGTCTTTCTGTGGTATAAACGTGGACTCCTAAATGAGCTGTTTCTGACTTTCCTCGTTACCATTCCTGCCCACAAATTTGCTCAGCCTCTTTTATAATAACGTTTTTCTTTCTTTCATGGGGTGCCCTGCTCCTGCCTCATTTGCGCAGACTGAATTGCATTAACTCATTCTTTCCTCTTCTTGAGCATCAGTGCTGATGAAAAGGGGGGACTTCATACTGTGGGGATCTCCACACAGTGAAGAATGGGACATTGCCCTCCGAGCTGTCTGACTCACCCGGTTCCCTTCCTCCCCCTCGGCCCCTCTGTCCAGCCCTGCCCCTCCTTGCTCAACTCTCCTCTTGTGTGACAACTGCTCTGAACACTGTGAGAAGCAAACTGGAAACAATATGCCAGGAATGGACCTCCCAGTTTTTTTTTTT
>NW_007737848.1:46099-49388 GCF_000696425.1 Galeopterus variegatus | reverse complement strand
ATAAAAATTTAACGAAAAAAAAATAATAAAATAAATAAATAAATAAGTTAAAAAATAAAAAATAAATAATGAGTACAACGGGATGGGTGGAGAGACAGTAGTTCCCCTGACATTCTTTTCCTTGAAAGTTATCTTTTTAAACTCCCAAAACCCAAATATGTCACAACTGTCTCAAGTCACCTATCACTTCATTTTTTCTGCTTTGCTCAAGTCAATAACTTCACACCTACCTTTGCAAAGCCTAAATGGATCTGGATTGGCTTATCTGGCCAAAGAGTGGCATAGCGCTCTGTTTAGGTCAGCTCAAGCTGCCATAACAAAATACCATAGACTGGGTGGCTTAAACAACAGAAATTTATCTTTTACAGTTCTGGAGACTGAAGTCTGAGATCAGGTAGCTGGCGTGGTTGAGTTCTTGTAAGGGCTCTCTTCCTGGCTTGCAGACTGCTGCCTCCATGCTATGTCCCACATAGTGGGGAAAGAAAGAGACAAAGAGGGTTCTGGTCCCTCTTCCTCTTCTTATAGGGACACTAATCCTATCAGAACAGGGCCCAACCCTTATGACCTCATTTAGCCTTAATTACTTCCATCAGGGCTCTGTCTCTAAATATCATCACAGTGGGGATTAGGACTTCACCATATAAATTGGGGGCTGGGGAGACACAAACACTCAGCCCATACCACTGTCAATAAATGTGAGTTTTTACAGCTGAGTCTGACAGGTATGCAAACCTGCTGGAATGGACACAAAATATGGGGAAGAGTTAAATGTCCACATGGTATGCAGATTCTGCACCTGGATGCAGATATGGATACAGAGAAGCCAAACCATCACTCCTGTTTCAGGCCCAGGAAGTAAATCAAACATTTGCTTCTGGGACATATAACTCCACTTCTCTAGTTGTGAAAACTGCCTGTCATAAATAAGAGATCAAACTAGAAATGCATATGCAACCTGATGAAGCCTGAGCTGGGCCAGCCAAGAAGAGACTACAGTGAATTATAAATCCTCTGAGAGAAGATTAAAGTCTGCAGAACTCCCTCAAGCAAAACCATGACGATGAAGGAAGAATTTGCACCATCCAAAAGCCTGAGGAATGTGCTACCCAGAGACTGTTCTTCCAACAGGAATGGATCATCCAATTAAGTGCAACAACCACTTTGATCAAAGAGATTCCTGAATTGACCAGTTTTCTGACTAAACCAAAATTGGCTCCCTTTCCACTCAGTTACAGCAGATGACTGTATGGTATAGACAAATGAGCAAAAGTCTCAGGGTCAGTGTGGACCTGGGTTCAAATTCCACTAACATCCTTTTAAAATTACCTATAAAATATACCTTGGCAATGAATCTGACCCACATAAATCTACTTTCCAGGTCTGTAAAATGGAGATAATAGTATATTTCTCCTAGTGTGCATTGAGTGCTTACTAGCCAGGCATTGTGCTAAATTTATATATAAGCTTCACAACAACCAGTGAAGTAGCTACTATTTTTACCCATGTTATAGACATGGAAACTGAGTTATAGAGAAGTTAAGTAACTTGCCTGCCCAAGTCCACACAGCTAGTGGGAGAAGAATGAAAGAGAATATGTGATATTCAGTTGTTTCCAGGCTCTGGGAAGGCTCTCAATAAATGCTTCCTCCTCACCCTGTTATTCCTACAAACACTAATAAACTTTGGGTTTAGGCAGTTGAGGCCCCTTTAAAATGTAAATATTTTAAACTAGGACAAATAGCACATCAAGCCATATCAGCCATGAAATTCAATTAGCTTAGCATCTTGTTTTCCAAACTTCCCTGAAGGTAAAGATCACTTAGGGGCACTTGATGTCTCTCCCCATTCCCCAGGACCCTGCCTTGGAGGTTCTGAAGCAGTGGGTTGGAATAGGGACTGGGAATTTGTATTTTTAACAAGCATCTCAGTTGATCCTGATGCTTAGGGAATGTTTACTCCAGCCAACAGAGATAAGAGACCTATGGGAATTCTACGTCCATTCAAATAGCATTATAAAATCTTACAGCAAGAAAGCATGGTAGACTTAGTTTAACCCCATCCCTTTATTCTACTGATGAGGAAACTGAGTCCCAGTCAGGGGAAATGACTTGCCCAAGGTCCACACAGCCTAGATTTGGCAGTTTGGCATTTGAATGAACAGTTCCTGACTCCCAGGGCACTTTCCTCTGTTCTAACGTCTTCAGGATCAGCAAACATTGGTTGGAGTGAGGGGTATAGAGGTAGAAACAACTGAGGACACTGGGCAACACCCAAGTAAAGTAAATGTAGATGCTACGACATAGTGACTGTAGTTAATATCAATGTATTATATACTTAAACCTTGCTTAAAAAGTAGATTTTAAGTGTTCCCACAAAATAATAAGTATGTGAGGTAATGCACATGCTAATTAGTTTGACTGAGCCATTCCACAATGTATACACATATCAAAACATCATGCTGGGTGCTATAAATACATAATTTTTTATCTGTCAATTAAAGATTTTTTAAAAGTACATGTGGACAGGACACCTGTGTGAGGGACACTGCAGTCCAGGAGGAAGCAAGAGAGAAAGAAAAAGGCAAAATAAAATAATTGCTTCTGATATGTTTTGTATGACCTCACTTTCTTGCATTCATTTATATTTATAGTCTGTCTCTCCTCCACTTTTCTCTTTCATCCTTTTCTTTCTCTCCATTTTGTTCTCTCTGTACCTTTTTCAAATATGTTCCCAGCAAACTACAAAGATACCTTTTTTTTGGTCTGCAGGAAGCTCAGATTCAATGCCTGAAAAGGGTCAGGCTTTTCTTTCTCTCAGTGACATTTCTCTTTGGGAAGAAAAGCATCACCTTTCCATTAGTGGCTTCCCCCATTCTTCACTTAGTCCAGATTCAATATTTTCTTAATCTTCTTCCAGAAAATATGCAAGAGCAGCCAGGGCCTCACTGGAGCAAGTTTGAACCACTGAACATGCAGCCTGTGAGGGCAGCTTGTGAAACACTTTCTTGTCTATCAAACAGACCTTCCACGTATGGCATTTCTTGGAATCCGTGAGGAAAGTATATAGAGAAGAGGCTCAGATTGAAGTGCCTTAGCCTTGTTCTGTTATTTGTCAACACTGCGGTCTGTAGGAAGATACTTAACCTCATAGAGCTGGAATGTCATCAGCTGTAAGATAAGGAAGATGCTAATAAGAACGACTGCAGAGGGATGCTGGGAGGATTAAATGAGGTGATAAATGTAGAGCGCTTAGAACAGTGGCTAGAACTTAATATGTCAGTTTTATCTAT
>NW_007737848.1:44807-45322 GCF_000696425.1 Galeopterus variegatus | reverse complement strand
AGAGCTGGAATGTCATCAGCTGTAAGATAAGGAAGATGCTAATAAGAACGACTGCAGAGGGATGCTGGGAGGATTAAATAAGGTGATAAATGTAGAGCGCTTAGAACAGTGGCTAGAACTTAATATGTCAGTTTTATCTATTATGTAATATATGTCTGATTATTGAATTATTAAACTTTGCTTCATTACATTGCAGTCAGGAAAAAAATTCAAAGAGCCAAATCACACACTGTGAGTAGGAAAGATTCTTAGCAGTCATTCGCCAGCTCCAAGGTCATGGCCACAAAATGCAGCTGACTTAAGTTACCAAGAGCATAACCCAAATATTTCTAATGCCATTTCAATATGACTTTGATTTTAAAGTTTTTTAATATATAGAGGCAGATTTACCCTCTTAAAAATATTTCTTATTCACCATCTTTTTTATTATAGCCAGTCTAACCAGGGTGAGGTATTATCTCAATGTAGTTTTAATTTGCATTTCCCTGATGACTAGTGATGTTGAGCATTTTTTC
>NW_007737848.1:38691-44665 GCF_000696425.1 Galeopterus variegatus | reverse complement strand
CCCATTTGTTTATTTTTTCTTTTGCTGCTTTTCCTTCCAGCTCATGTTCATAAAGTCTGTGCCCAGACCTAGTTGCTGAAGTGTTTCACCTATATCTTCCCACAGTAATTTTACAGTTTTGGGTCTTATACTTAAGTGTTTAATTCATTTTGAGTTCCACTGTGGAGTACTACTCTGCCATAAAAAGAATGAAATTCCGCCATTTGCAACAACATGGATGAGCCTGGAGAAACTTACGTTGAATGAAATAAGCAAAGCACAGAGAGATAAATACCACATGTACTCACTCACAAGTGGGAGCTAAGATAGAAAGAATGAAGGAAAGAAAGACTACAGTGGTGCATTGGACTTGCAGAGGGAGAGAACATACCTTGGGCTACAAAGTGGAGTTGGGGAGAAAGGGGAAGGGGGAAGGAGGTTGGGAATAACTGGGTGGGGGACACAGGGTACAAATGCAATTTGTGGTAATGGGTATGCTGCCAATATGAATCTGGCCTTCAAATCTTGGGCATTAGGGGTGACAATCAGCTTTGTATCTCATGAATATTCATAACCAATAAAAAATTTTGATGTGGTTAATATTAAAATTAGTTTTAATGCCCAAGAATGCTTGAGTGGTTTTATGTTTGTGCTGGATTTCCAAGGGAAGCCAGCTGAGGATAGATCCTTACTTGTGATAAATGAAGAAATAGGTATATGACATTCATCCAACCGCCAATTATTTGAGAAATGGAGTCAGACTGACCTAGGCTAACAGTTCTGTATCTGTTTCTATCTACTTAACAAACAATTTGGGGCAATTACCTAAACTTTTTGAGCCCTGGTGTTCTTCCCTAAAAAGGAAACAATGATAATAATAATATGTCTTATAGTTTTTGTGGGGATTAACTAAGAGAAGTATAGGAATTCAAAAAATGTCCTCTTCCTTTGCCTTCTCCTGAAACACACGTTCCCCGTATGGCTCTTTCAAATTCTTCTTGTCTGTGAGATCGATAGAGGCAGGGATCAGGTCTGATTTAATTCATCACTGTATCCTCAGTGACTAGCACAGTGTGCAGCACATAGTAGATACTCAATAAATATTTGTAGAATGCATGAATGATTCAAGAAGCATCAACTTCCTGAAGAACATGAGGAGTCTTGTGTTTTCACCTGTCCCTTCGTACCTTCTTCCTGACTCCATTTCTTTCCCTGCCTGAGGTTATAGTCATCTGAACAATATCCTGACAACACATATTTTTGGCTGAGAATGCTGGGTATTGAGCTCTTTCTCTCTCTCCATCTGCTTTTATTCCTGTGCTGCTAATAACTTTGTGGATTTTTCCCCCATGGGATGAATGGCAGTTCTCAGCTGAGAACATCTTCTGAAATGACCCTAGCAACATGAAGTTATTTTAAACCTGTAATAGCTCATGTATTTAGCACCCAAAGATAAGTTCTAAAGGCCCTCCCAGAAATGTATAATAAGCTGGTTGTTTGAGGAGCACTAAGTAATTAGTCTTTTCTTCTTTCACAGACAAGTTCAAAGAGAAAGGGTGATGTGCCCAGGTGGAAGGGGAAAACTCAGTTCACAGTTGGAGATCCCCGTTCATGGACCCAAAGACTGAGGCACAATTATGAAGGAAGCAATTTGTCTTTATTAACTACTCCATTCCACCTTTCCTTATAGCTTCAGCCTTCATTGATCCCCTAAACATCTAAAGCCCCCTCAACATTTAAATCTCATTTCATTGCCATATATCTCATTCCCACAGTTACCCAGCTTTCGTTATGCTAATCTATTTTTTAAAAATTTAGACTTATATGTTGGATAATGAACTAATATCATAACTACCTTGAAAAGTAACAGTATGGAGGTTTCTCAAACAACTACAAATTGATCCACCAATCGATCCAGCAATCCCACTTCTAGCTGTACACAAAAGGAATGGATATCATCATGTCGAAGGGATACCAGCACTCCCACGTTCATCGCAGCTCTATTTACAATAGCCAAGATACAGAATGAACCTAAAGGTCCAACGACTGGATAAGGAAAACGTGGTATATGTATGCCATGAAATACTACTCTTCCATAAAAAAGAATGAGATTCTGCCACTCACAGCAACATGGATGAGCTTGGAGAAAATTATGTTACATGAAATAAGCCAGGCACAGAGGGAAAAATACTGCATGTCCTCACTCATAAGTGGGAGCTAANCTCCCAGTGCTGTGCTATTTTTACTTCACTACTGCTATGGTCTGAATGTTTCTGTCCCCCCCACCCCCACCCCCACCAAATTCCTATGTTAAAACTTAATCCCCAGTGTAATAGTATTAAGAGATAGAGACTTCAGGAGGTGATTAAGTCATGAGAGCTTCACCCCATAAATAGGATTAGTGCTCTTGTAAAAGAGGCTTAAGGGAGCTTGTTTGCCTCTCTGCCATGTGAGGACACATGAAAGGTGCCATCTATGAGGATGGGCCCTCATCAGACACTGAATCTTCTGGCACCTTGAGCTTGGACTTCCCAGACTCCAGAACTGTAAGAAATAAATTTCTGTTGTTTATAAACCATTTTAAGGCATTTTGTTGTAGCAGCCTGAATGGACTAAGATAACCACCCACTATGAAATTTATATGAAGTGCTGTGGATTGATTGAATTGTGTCCCCAAAGTTCATATATTAGAAGCTTAATTCCCACTGTAACTGTTGAGGGTGGGAAATCCTATTATGTTAATTGAAAGGTGAGGCCTTGAAGAGTGATTCAGTGGTAGGAACATGCCGTAGCAAATGGATTAATAATGGTGGTCATTGACACGGTTCTGAGGGCTTTAAAAGAAGAGCACATGAGAGGTTAGTCTGTCTCTGCTCTGCCATTTTCTGCCATGTGAGACCCCTGATCACTATCACCACCACCAACACCCTCACCAGATGTGTTTCCTGGACTTTGGACTTTCCAGCCTGTGAAACTGTAAACAATAATTTTCATTTTCTTTATAAATCACTCAGTTCCAGGTATTTTGTAATAAGCAACAGAAACAGACTAATACATGAAATAAAAAAACATAAATATTCAACCTGAGGAAAGCGTGGTGTGATCTTTGGGATTAAACATAAAAGTTCTTGGTTCCCTTTACTGAAGCCAAAAACTCACAGTGGGTGCCTGCTGGTGCTCTCCAAGGTGCTGACGATCATTTCTGTCCTAGTATCCTGGACTACAAAATTCATCCCTAGATACGTTCTTTCAATATCTAGGCTTCTTCAAGTGAGACTTTAAAAGCATACTTGTGATTCTGATGCTTTCCATACTTATTTCTCATTCTCTTTACTTCATACCCATGCTACTGCAGGCTGGAATTTGTTGCAGGAAGAGACAAGGAACTGTAATCCCAACTTTGTCTTTAACTTAGTGACGTTGGAGAAGTTGTTGATTCTCAGTCTCCTTATCTTTAACATGGGGAAAATGTGTTAAATTACCTCTAAAATGTTTTCCAGGCCCAAGTATGTGTTTCTACCACTGAAATAATTGTGGTGCCATTACAACAGTGAACTGAGTATCAGATAAAGCACACGTATCTTATGTGTATCATGACTCTCTTTGTGCCCATCAAAAGGGTTCCTTATCAAAAGAAGTGAGCAAAGCCGAAAGCAGTAAAGATTTCTTCTCTGTGAAATATTAGAAGTCATATTCAGCAAATAAATGGTAATAGTTCAGAATGCCCAAGGCAAAAATGTAAATTCCTTTCTCTTTGTTACCATAGCACCCCATTAATTATATTATAAGTTTTACAAAGTTTTTTTCTTATTCTTCACTGCCTGTAAGACTTCCTGGTATACAGTCAGTGCTAAACTAATAGAATAACTCTTTGATAAACTGTATTAGTACTCAGCTCACTGCACTGTAATTATTGTCCAGGTCTACTCTTACATTATCCGTAACCTCTTCAAAGAGAGCCTTTTCTGGTTTTTTAAAAAAATGAATCCCTAACATAGCTGTCACATTGCAGGTGTTTAATAAATGCTTGCTGAAATTATGGATGGACTGACATATTCATTGCCTTAGAGATAATCACCTCTCTCAGTGATGTCAAAATTTTGTA
Source organism: Galeopterus variegatus (assembly GCF_000696425.1). NCBI lineage: Eukaryota > Metazoa > Chordata > Mammalia > Dermoptera > Cynocephalidae > Galeopterus > Galeopterus variegatus. Next base: position 40,581 of record NW_007737848.1, on the reverse strand, counting down.
CCCAGAATGTGAGCCACAAAATTCCCTGCACCTAGCCCCTTATGCCTTGTGACTTTTTCCAGCTGGTTGCAAGATTAATGGCATTAATTCCTACTTCAGTTAATAGATCTCTGTAGAAGTTATTCAGCATATGACTTGTATAACCTAGAATGCATCACTTCCCTGAGAATGTGTGACAGGTGGAGACTCGAAGCTCAGGAAGGGTGCTGAGGTTGAAATTATCTTCCACTCTTCAGGCTCTCTATAGGAAATGGCAGATTGGTTTTTAAATCACTTATCCTGGAATCCATGTTCTTACCAGAGATCTGTACCGGACATAAAGAATGCATTTTGTGTTAGGCTGATACTGGTGCTGATGCCAAACATTTACTTTTCTTTTAACTTTACTGAAATGTTTTTTATTATTCTCACTTGTAAAAATGAGAAGCAAAAACACCATCCAAAAAGGAAAAATATAAATTACCTAAAGTAAATACTGAATTCTTATTTTTAAAAAACTGATTCCATTAAAAACTATGTTCTCATTGAAAAAACTCATCCATTAAAAATGAAATGAAAGTCTATATTTCACCTTCCTTTTTGAAAGATATTTTCATTAGGTATAGAATTAAAGGTTGATGGGTTTTTCCTTTTGATACTTTGAAGTTATTGCTCCACTGTCTTTTTGCATTGCGTTCAAAAAAACCGCTGTCATCCTTATCATTGTTCCTGTGTACATGATGTGCTTTATTTCTCTGGCTGCTTTAAAATTTTCTTTTCATCATTGGTTTTGAGCAACTGATGTGATATGACTTGGATAAATTTTCTTCATCTTTCTTTGTGCTTGTAGTTTGTTGAGCTTCCTAAATCTGTGGGTTTATACTTTTCATTAAATTTATAATTTTTAGCCATTATTTCTCCAAATAGTTTTTTCTTCCTGCCTATTCTTCTGAAATGTAATAACAAGTATATTGAGCCTCTTAAAGTTTTCCCACAATTCACTCATGCTGTTTATTTTTTCTTTCAGTGTTTTTCCCATACACATTTCATTTTAGGTAGTTTCTATTACTACATCGTCAAGTGTTCTAATCTTTTCTTCTTCAACATCCAATCTGCTGTTAATATCATCCATTGTATTTTTCATTTCAGACATTACAGTATTCATCTCCAGAAACTCAATTTGTATTTCTTAATACATCCTCCATATCTCTAATAAACATGTGCAGTCTTTTCTCTAGCTTTTTGAACATATGGAATACAATTATCATAACTGCCTTTCTGCTTTAGTCTCTGAGGTAAACATGCCAAATTAGCTGCTTCATTTACTTCAACAGCCATTTGAATTTACAGCTAAGTACCTCAGGAATTAACCCCAGTTCCATTTCCCTTCCTTCTACCATATCTTGAGCTCTTTTATGGAGTGCCGCTGCGCTTCCCAAGCGGCGCACTATCCAGTGCGCCACCGGGCCGGCCCCACAGTATTTCTTAATGATAAAATTATATGGAGTGTTTGTTAAAAGCACAAATTCCTATGTTCCAACCCAGTCCTACTGAATCAGAATTTCTGGGAGATGGAAGAGGGGCATCTGGTAATCTCTATATTTAACAAGTACCTCATAATCATGGAATTTTGGGAAATGGTATACATAGGTTGGCAAGACCAGACACCTATAAACTGCTTCATCCAGAGACTTGGTCTGCAAATAGGATTTCCTGACTAAATAAAGAATGATAGAGACTGTATTACAACTACATACTCCAGGAAAAAAGGCTTCTCAAGCCTGTAATTACCTAAGCTAAGAAGCACACTTCTCTATTCAATTGCAATTTTTTTTTTTTTTTGTCTTTTTTCATGTCCGGCAACGGATCGCAACCCTCAGTGTCGCGCCCGTACCGGACCGGGACCGGCAA
>NW_007737848.1:22290-38681 GCF_000696425.1 Galeopterus variegatus | reverse complement strand
GTATGCCATGAAATACTACTCTTCCATAAAAAAGAATGAGATTCTGCCACTCACAGCAACATGGATGAGCTTGGAGAAAATTATGTTACATGAAATAAGCCAGGCACAGAGGGAAAAATACTGCATGTCCTCACTCATAAGTGGGAGCTAAGAGAGAAAGAAGGAAGGAAAGAAAGACCGCACTGGTGTGCTGGACTTGGAGGGGGAGAGAGCATACATAGGGTTGAGAAATGGGGTTGGGGAAGTGGAGACGGGGAGGGAGGTCAGGGATTAATTGGATGGGGGACACAGGGAATAATCACAATTTGTGGTAATGGGCATATGGATAGTATTGATCTGGCCATCACATCTTGGGCACAAGTGGTGATGATGAGCTATGTACCCCATGAATATGCATAGCCAATAAAATTTTTTAAAAAATAAATTGCTCTTTCTTTTATATTTCTCAGTGGGTGTCCCACTGAATATATGTTTATTACTCCTTACCATTCTATCCCCAGAAACGAGCACAGTGTTAGGCACATAGTAAATTCTCAATAAATATCTGTTGAAAGAATAAAATAATGAAATGTTCTGTGAATAAAAGAACTTAAACTAGTTTTGACTATGACTAACAGAAACCTAAAATATCAGTGGTTTGAACTAAATAGTATCTTTTTTTCTCATATAAATGTCTATAGAGAGTAGCAGTTCAGGGCTGACTGGCAGTTCTGCTTCATAAGAAAATAGAGCCAAGAAAGAAAGAAACTGTGGAGGGGTCAGAACTTTTAGAAGTTATAAGTACTATACAATTATTATGGTAAGCAAAGTGCAAGCCCTTAAATCAGACAGAATCAAATCCAGGCTCTGGAACTCCCTACATGTAGGAACTTGGACATTACTTCTCTGGGCCTGTTATCTCAGCTGTGCAAAGAATACAAAATACGGAGGAGGCGTCAGCAGAAGAGGAAAAGAAAAACAACTCATAAAAACATAATGGCCCGTGTCCCACAACTTCCCAGGGAAAGTTATGGTCTCCCCGGCTGTCTCAGGCTTGCCTCTGCGTCTTGACCACCTTCCTTCTCTTCTACCACTGCCTCTTTTCCACTGTGGTTCAGATTTCCTAGCAAAGAGTCAGTCAGTATCTCTGGGGTTGGGAAAACCAACAAAATAACAGCCACACAAGGGTTTGAGGAAGGATTCCCCTAAATCTTTCTACCACTTCTGCAAAAACATACTCACAAGGTAGTAGAGAGTTTACACGCTGAGCACAAGACGTGGCATGGATTAGGTTAGGTGGCCAACATATTTTAGCTTTCTTCTCTTCTGTCCCTAAAAAAAAAAAAAAGGTGGTATTTATTAGATTTGTTTTTTTAAAAAAAGCTCTTTTAGAATTACATCTTCAGATTTAAATCCAGTATAATCCAAAATCCACTCATATTATTCTCAAGAGTATGACTCCTTGATCTGCTAAAATACCTTTAAATGATTACGGGATGTTTCTAATTCCTGTGCATTTAGCAGTGAAGAGTTAATTTAATATCGTGTTTTAATTATAGATCTCGGGAGCGGACAGTTCAGCTGTAGTCCATGAATCTGAACTCCTGAAATAATAAGAACATTTTAGTCCCCTGTGCCTTGATTTCCAAATCTATAGTATAGAAGGAAATATGTCAGCCAGGTTCAGAATTCCTGAACTACACCAATTTAGTCATCTCCAGTAGGAGAGGAAAGAGAGTGGGCAAAGACAGAAATCAGAAGCATTTAGAGAAACTTTTTATTTTATTATTTTATTGAAGACAACCCTCCAGGAGTCCTTCTTTCTTCAGTTGCAATCTGGAGTTGTCAAAACCTGCTGCACAGGTGTTAAGCATCCTAGAAATCTCCTTCCTTAATCTGGAAATTTCTTTTGTCTCTATCCTAAATTGGAGCCTCGAGGTGTTACCCGAATTTCATATCTTTCTTTTTCTTGGCATACTCTCTTGATTTAGCAGAGCACATTCTCAGTACTTTTCAAGAAAGGATGCTTCAAAGATAAACTTAATGAGACCTTGTATGTTTGAAGATTTCTTTTTTTTCTGCCATGAAACTCGATGGATCATTTCGGTGCGTATAAGATTGTAGATTGGAAATTATTTTTCCCTCAGAATATTGAAGATACCCAGCATCGTCTTCTAGATTCCAGTGTTTAGATTCCAGTGCTGCTCTTGCGAAGCCCAATGTCATTCCAAATCCACATTCTTTGGGGCATTTTTTTATTTTTGGAAAGATTTTATGACCTTCTCTTTATCACTACTACTCTAAAAATTCACAATGGAGTGGCTTGGTGTGTGGAATTTTTTCTATCATTGTATGGACCCTCAATGGGCCCTCTTGTTTTGGAAATTTACATTATGCATAGTTTAGAAATTTTCTCCCCTCATTTTCTCTATTCTCTTCTTCTGACCCTCTGATATTATTTTTCTCTCTTATTTTCCATCTTTTCATCTTTTTTGATATTTTGAGTAACTACCTTAACTTTATCTTCAAATCTATACATTAAAATTTGGTATATACCCTTTCATGTTTAATTTCCAAGAGTTTTTTCTTCTTCTTTTGTTATTCCTTTTCTAAAGCACCGAGTTGTGGTTTCATAAATGCAATGGTTATACTCTATTATCTCTCTGGGGATATTGTTGCTTCTGTGGGTCAGGCATTATCTGTTTACTCTGCATTCCTTTTCTCTGTTTATTTTGGTCGACTTTTGTATGAGGCTCTTTCCTTAAATGTCTAGTAATCGAGGATTTTATTTCTATTTAATAGGGAGGCACTAAAATGATGATTATGGTGAGACTTTTTAAATTGTATGTATTTATATGGTATACAACATGACATTTCGATATATGTATATATAGTGGAATGACTAAATCAAACTAATTAACATGTTTATTAAGATGATGGTTGATGTTAATGGAAGCTCTGTGTTTCTAGACAGCACTTGTCAAGCACTTGTTAAGGATCTAACTATTTATTTTGGTTACCCCTAAATATCAGTATGTCTATAGGTATTATCTCTTCAGGTGATCAGTTTTCAGAGAGGTGACTTCACCATTCTCCTGCCTGGGTGGTGTGAGTCTGGCTGACAATGTTCTGGGAGGTGAGAGGAAAAGGGGAGCTGAAAGTCTCACCATTTAACATGTAGATATTTTCTTAATGCCTTATTTCTGGTAGAGCATCTCCCCCCAACCTTATCTGAATCTGACATCCTAATCCAGGCCTCTCTGGCTGTATCTCTTTAGAGAATAAAGTTTCAATCTTCCTCCAAGGAGGAGAATGTGTAGCAAGGTGACTTCAAGGTATTTACTGGGGGAGGAGATCCCATGGTCCAACTTCTTATAAAAACTTCTAATCAGTCCTTCTTTCTTCAGTTCTTTTCCGTGCTCATTTTTGAGACTTTCTGGGCTTCTGAATTGCAAATAGGCTTGCGTCTTGATAGCTTTTCCCTTCCTCTTGTAGGAATCTAGCTTTTAGCTTTCTCAGTCTGCTAGGTCAGTTGTCTTATGTTCATCCTTTCTCCAGATTTCAAAATTATGTTGACATTTCTTGCCTGCTATTTGTCTTCTTATGTTCTCTTTGTCCTTGAAGGTTTGTATGTGTGTTTACTTTTTACCACTTTATTATTGTTTTAGGGAATTTTAGGTGGACAGACATAAGGAAATGTGTTCAATCCACTACATTAAATTCAAGTCTCTTGAGACTAACTTCAAAATAATAGACATCACTATTCTCCATTGGGAACCCACGACCAAATACTAAGACAAAAAAGACACAATACTAGGCCCCAAGATACCATGAACAAACTAATATATATTATATATTATATTTATTTTCTATTATATATTATATATATATATAATAACAGACTTTGTATAATAACATTTAAAATATGCATTTCAAAGAAATTATCTCATTTAATATTTACAAAGTCCCAAAAGATAAAAATTGTAGTTTTATTACTGTTTTACACACAAGGAACTTGAGGTTCAAAAGTACTAAGTGACTGCTCAGGATATCATACTCAGTAAAAGGTGGGGGTTCACTGCAGACTTTCTAACTCCCAGTGCTGTGCTATTTTTACTTCACTACTGCTATGGTCTGAATGTTTCTGTCCCCCCCCCACCAAATTCCTATGTTAAAACTTAATCCCCAGTGTAATAGTATTAAGAGATAGAGACTTCAGGAGGTGATTAAGTCATGAGAGCTTCACCCCATAAATAGGATTAGTGCTCTTGTAAAAGAGGCTTAAGGGAGCTTGTTTGCCTCTCTGCCATGTGAGGACACATGAAAGGTGCCATCTATGAGGATGGGCCCTCATCAGACACTGAATCTTCTGGCACCTTGAGCTTGGACTTCCCAGACTCCAGAACTGTAAGAAATAAATTTCTGTTGTTTATAAACCATTTTAAGGCATTTTGTTGTAGCAGCCTGAATGGACTAAGATAACCACCCACTATGAAATTTATATGAAGTGCTGTGGATTGATTGAATTGTGTCCCCAAAGTTCATATATTAGAAGCTTAATTCCCACTGTAACTGTTGAGGGTGGGAAATCCTATTATGTTAATTGAAAGGTGAGGCCTTGAAGAGTGATTCAGTGGTAGGAACATGCCGTAGCAAATGGATTAATAATGGTGGTCATTGACACGGTTCTGAGGGCTTTAAAAGAAGAGCACATGAGAGGTTAGTCTGTCTCTGCTCTGCCATTTTCTGCCATGTGAGACCCCTGATCACTATCACCACCACCAACACCCTCACCAGATGTGTTTCCTGGACTTTGGACTTTCCAGCCTGTGAAACTGTAAACAATAATTTTCATTTTCTTTATAAATCACTCAGTTCCAGGTATTTTGTAATAAGCAACAGAAACAGACTAATACATGAAATAAAAAAACATAAATATTCAACCTGAGGAAAGCGTGGTGTGATCTTTGGGATTAAACATAAAAGTTCTTGGTTCCCTTTACTGAAGCCAAAAACTCACAGTGGGTGCCTGCTGGTGCTCTCCAAGGTGCTGACGATCATTTCTGTCCTAGTATCCTGGACTACAAAATTCATCCCTAGATACGTTCTTTCAATATCTAGGCTTCTTCAAGTGAGACTTTAAAAGCATACTTGTGATTCTGATGCTTTCCATACTTATTTCTCATTCTCTTTACTTCATACCCATGCTACTGCAGGCTGGAATTTGTTGCAGGAAGAGACAAGGAACTGTAATCCCAACTTTGTCTTTAACTTAGTGACGTTGGAGAAGTTGTTGATTCTCAGTCTCCTTATCTTTAACATGGGGAAAATGTGTTAAATTACCTCTAAAATGTTTTCCAGGCCCAAGTATGTGTTTCTACCACTGAAATAATTGTGGTGCCATTACAACAGTGAACTGAGTATCAGATAAAGCACACGTATCTTATGTGTATCATGACTCTCTTTGTGCCCATCAAAAGGGTTCCTTATCAAAAGAAGTGAGCAAAGCCGAAAGCAGTAAAGATTTCTTCTCTGTGAAATATTAGAAGTCATATTCAGCAAATAAATGGTAATAGTTCAGAATGCCCAAGGCAAAAATGTAAATTCCTTTCTCTTTGTTACCATAGCACCCCATTAATTATATTATAAGTTTTACAAAGTTTTTTTCTTATTCTTCACTGCCTGTAAGACTTCCTGGTATACAGTCAGTGCTAAACTAATAGAATAACTCTTTGATAAACTGTATTAGTACTCAGCTCACTGCACTGTAATTATTGTCCAGGTCTACTCTTACATTATCCGTAACCTCTTCAAAGAGAGCCTTTTCTGGTTTTTTAAAAAAATGAATCTCTAACATAGCTGTCACATTGCAGGTGTTTAATAAATGCTTGCTGAAATTATGGATGGACTGACATATTCATTGCCTTAGAGATAATCACCTCTCTCAGTGATGTCAAAATTTTGTACCCAGAATGTGAGCCACATAATTCCCTGCACCTAGCCTCTTATGCCTTGTGACTTTTTCCAGCTGGTTGCAAGATTAATGGCATTAATTCCTACTTCAGTTAATAGATCTCTGTAGAAGTTATTCAGCATATGACTTGTATAACCTAGAATGCATCACTTCCCTGAGAATGTGTGACAGGTGGAGACTCGAAGCTCAGGAAGGGTGCTGAGGTTGAAATTATCTTCCACTTTTCAGGCTCTCTATAGGAAATGGCAGATTGGTTTTTAAATCACTTATCCTGGAATCCATGTTCTTACCAGAGATCTGTACCAGACATAAAGAATGCATTTTGTGTTAGGCTGATACTGGTGCTGATGCCAAACATTTATTTTTCTTTTAACTTTACTGAAATGTTTTTTATTATTCTCACTTGTAAAAATGAGAAGCAAAAACACCATCCAAAAAGGAAAAATATAAATTACCTAAAGTAAATACTGAATTCTTATTTTAAAAAAACTGATTCCATTAAAAACTATGTTCTCATTGAAAAAACTCATCCATTAAAAATGAAACGAAAGTCTATATTTCACCTTTCTTTTTGAAAGATATTTTCATGAGGTATAGAATTAAAGGTTGATGGGTTTTTCCTTTTGCTACTTTGAAGTTATTGCTCCACTGTCTTTTTGCATTGCGTTCAAAAAAACCGCTGTCATCCTTATCATTGTTCCTGTGTACATGATGTGCTTTATTTCTCTGGCTGCTTTAAAATTTTCTTTTCATCATTGGTTTTGAGCAACTGATGTGATATGACTTGGATAAATTTTCTTCATCTTTCTTTGTGCTTGTAGTTTGTTGAGCTTCCTAAATCTGTGGGTTTATACTTTTCATTAAATTTATAATTTTTAGCCATTATTTCTCCAAATAGTTTTTTCTTCCTGCCTATTCTTCTGAAATGTAATAACAAGTATATTGAGCCTCTTAAAGTTTTCCCACAATTCACTCATGCTGTTTATTTTTTCTTTCAGTGTTTTTCCCATACACATTTCATTTTAGGTAGTTTCTATTACTACATCGTCAAGTGTTCTAATCTTTTCTTCTTCAACATCCAATCTGCTGTTAATATCATCCATTGTATTTTTCATTTCAGACATTACAGTATTCATCTCCAGAAACTCAATTTGTATTTCTTAATACATCCTCCATATCTCTAATAAACATGTGCAGTCTTTTCTCTAGCTTTTTGAACATATGGAATACAATTATCATAACTGCCTTTCTGCTTTAGTCTCTGAGGTAAACATGCCAAATTAGCTGCTTCATTTACTTCAACAGCCATTTGAATTTACAGCTAAGTACCTCAGGAATTAACCCCAGTTCCATTTCCCTTCCTTCTACCATATCTTGAGCTCTTTTATCATGGATGCAGGAACGAGGGTTGGGGGGAATGGGGAGAGGCATAGGAGAGGGAAGAGAGACTAACTGCATTACCCATAGTAGGAATAAACCAATCCAGTCATTTTCAAAAGCCAATAAGGTAGCCAATGGGGAGGAAGGATACACAGTAGTTCCAATGAGAAGCTTGCCTGAAGATCTTTCAGATTTCAGCTGGCACCTTTCTCCTGTTGGAATCATTGCATCTCAAGCAAGGAGTAGTGTTTCCTCTCACTTTACAGTATTTCTCAAGCTTCCACAGTATTTCTTTTTTTTTTTTTCCTTTTTGTCTTTTTTCGTGTCCGGCAACGGATTGCAACCCTCAGTGTCGCGCCCGTACCGGACCGGGACCGGCAAGGGATCGCAAACCTCAGTGCTGCACCCACACCTCGCTCAGCCAGTGAGCAGGAACCGGTCTGTATGTGGGATCCGAACCCTCGGGCGGGAGTGCCGCTGCGCTTCCCAAGCGGCGCACTATCCAGTGCGCCACCGGGCCGGCCCCACAGTATTTCTTAATGATAAAATTATATGGAGTGTTTGTTAAAAGCACAAATTCCTATGTTCCAACCCAGTCCTACTGAATCAGAATTTCTGGGAGATGGAAGAGGGGCATCTGGTAATCTCTATATTTAACAAGTACCTCATAATCATGGAATTTTGGGAAATGGTATACATAGGTTGGCAAGACCAGACACCTATAAACTGCTTCATCCAGAGACTTGGTCTGCAAATAGGATTTCCTGACTAAATAAAGAATGATAGAGACTGTATTACAACTACATACTCCAGGAAAAAAGGCTTCTCAAGCCTGTAATTACCTAAGCTAAGAAGCACACTTCTCTATTCAATTGCAATTTTTTTTTTTTTTTGTCTTTTTTCATGTCCGGCAACGGATCGCAACCCTCAGTGTCGCGCCCGTACCGGACCGGGACCGGCAACGGGATCGCAACCCTCGTTGTCGCGCCCACACCTCACTCAGCCAGTGAGCGGGAACCAGTCTGTATGTGGGATCCGAACCCTCAGCGGGAGCGCCGCCACACTCCCAAGCGGCACACTGTAGCAGTGCGCCACCAGGCCGGCCCTTCAATTGCGATTTTAATTTTAAAATTTGTGCTTAATTGAAGTTTAAATGCAAATTACTTTTGCTAATACAGTGGGCCATTGGCACTTACTTTTCTTGATTCTAACAATTTATGAATGGTTCTGAACCCCCATGATTTGAAGAAACAACTGTTAGACCAGTATGCTTCTGGGCATTGTAATTAGTGAGTGACCTTTTGACACCAAACACTGTTGACCACTGTGTGACAGTAAGGCAATAATTCCTGTGAGGCATAAAAAAAATATTTCTTCACAAAGGAAAAAAAAAAGAAATGTCTTCTCCCAAGAAATTCAGCTGCTAATGCTTGTCTGGAAGGAAACGATGTGAAGAAAACTAAGAAAATGATGACTTTTAGCCAGAACATAGAAGTTTTATAGGAAAAAAAAAACTGACATGATAGAATTTGCAGGTCTGGGTCATTTATAAATGGATACCTCAGGTTATATACCCTGAAAAGAAAAACAAAGCTCTATTATTATAATTACATTTTTTAAAAAAAGATATAATGCAAACCCCTTAAGGTGTAAGTAAGCAACTTTTAAAAAATTATTTCCTATTGCTTTTCAATCACTGCTAAACTTAACCCTGTTTTTTCCTCAGACTTAAATAGAACTTTTTTTTCAACTGAACCGGAATTTCTGTACTTCAAGACTATAGTCATCTTACAAGCAAAAATGGCTAAAGTCTTGTCTTTTTACATCTTTTTCAGGTATCCAAAGCCCCTTTCTTCTGCCTTAGGCTATACTTTTCCTATGAAGAATACCTATAGCATGCTGGTGATATTTGGAATTCTACCTGACCTGCTAAATTTCTCCAGGATTTTGAGCACAAGAAACATCTACACAAGTAAGTGGCCTTGGGGAAGTCATTTTGCCTTTCTAAGATAAAATTTTTTCATCAATAAAATGATGGGGAAAAGAAAGAGATTGAATTAACAGTTTCTAAGGTTCCACATCTTAGGCAGTCATTTTATATTAACATTATACTTAAAAGCACTCAATCTAGAGCAAGACACATTTGGGTAGGAATACAAGCTCTGCCATAACAAGATAATACTATTGTCTACAAGACAAGATTACTATAAGAATTAAATTAGGGCTGAGCCCGTGGCACACTCGGGAGAGTGCAGCACTGGGAGCGCAGCAGCGCTCCCGCCGCGGGTTCGGATCCTATATAGGGATGACCGGTGCGCTCATAGCGCTCACTGGCTGAGCACGGTGCAGCCGGTCTTTAAAAAAAAAGAATTAAATTAGCTAATTCATATAAAACAATTAACTTAATGCCTAGCCCATGATTAGTCTTCAATAACTGTTAGCTCTTATAAGTTATTATTATCATAAATTGTAGTAATAATAGAAGCAGTAATAAGCTGTAAAACACTGCTGCTGTAGTGGATTTTCCTAGAGCTAGCTGTTGGCCCCTTCAGGAAACTGGAGGACTTTGAAACACATTCTCAGCAACACTCACACCTCATAACCTCTTTCCAACTATTGCTCAGAAAAAGGCAGCCTTTTGCCTCAAGCACCTCTCTTTACAGGTATATCTCATTGTCTTCCTTTGAAAATCAAGAGGCTTCAAGGCGATGCTGAGATAAAAAAATTTTGGCACAAGTTGTCATTTAAGTTTGTTAATTTAGCTCCACCACTTTAAGACCCTTAATTTCTCACTGGCCCTGTCTGTGTTAATATAGTTTATGGCCATTTAAAAACCAAGACTATTATCTCTAGCATGTAGATTAATAGGCACCTAATTGTTTAGTCTGATGCTTATGCAAATGTTTTTGTCTTCTTCTGTATGTAGTGGTCAGGAAGGCAGGCAGTGAGGGACAGTTTGTTTTTATGATAATTTGAGTGGCTCTGTGGGTCATCTTAGCCTTCAAAACTGCTCTACAAATTTAAAAAATCCAAATCATAAGTTCCCCAAATCTAGTGCACTAATTTCTTCTTTGCCTTCTTCCTTTGTTCATTATGCAATGATGTTTTTACAACAAAAGGATGACCATCTACTATCCAGAACCCCACAATGGGTTCCCATAGAAAACCTTCAGGAAAAGCTAGTCTCCTCCTTGAAGTCATCACCAGCTGCTTTTCCAATTCCAATTCCACTCTGGCAGATGGCTCCAAGCATCGTCCTGTTCTGGTTTGCAATAAAGATACAGAGGTACCAGGTTTATTGGGCCACCCCCCGCTACCTCTACCTGCAATGTTTAAGAAAAAAAAAATGTTGACCAGCAGTATATTTTCAGCATTCTCAATGAATGATGTCTACCGGTACCAGGTTTATTGGGCCACCCCCCACTACCTCTACCTGCAATGTTTAAGAAAAAAAAAAATGTTGACCAGCAGTATATTTTCAGCATTCTCAATGAATGAATCTGGTTCATATTGTTCTTTCACTAAAGAGTTAGAGGGATGGAGAGAGAACAGCGGATTTGGAGCTAGACTACCTCCATCCACACTGCCTGCAGATGCTTATTAACTGTGTGACCTCCAACAAAGCGGTTAACCTTTTAAAATTGAAATGCCCCTGGTAGGCAGCACATTCCATCTATCAGCAATGCCTGCCCTATCTCCAAAACATATCTCAACTCCATTTCCTTCTTTCCACCTCCACCACAACTCCACTCCAGCCCAACATCATCTCTTTACTAGACTCTCTCAGTAGTTTCCAATTTGGCCTCCCTATTTCCCATCCCCACAGCTTCTTATAATGGCTCTAAGTCCCTGAGTCATCTGGCCCCTCCCTACCTCTCAGACTTCATTTCCTCCTTCTCTCTTCCCCACCACACCAGGCTCCTTTCTGTTTTTCAAAAACTAAGGTCTTTTGCACTGCCATGCTTTTGGACTTGCTGGTCAGTCAGCATGCTATGCTCTTTCTCCAGATTTCTATGTGACTGCTTCTCTGTATCCTTCATATGGCTCTCTGTAAATGTAATCCCATCTAAATATAAGCCCTTTGTTAGTATTTTCCATATGAATCTGTTTTTTCTTTTTAATAGTACTATCACAAATTGGAAATATCTATTTATTATTTTCTGGCTCCTCCAGCAAATATAAGTGTTATCGGTGCAAGAATCTTACATGTTTTACTCATAATTTTATCTCCATTATGTGGTTTTGGGAGGCAGAATTCTAAGATGACCCCCAGGATTCTTGTCCCCTATAATATATACCCTGTACAACCACCTCCCTTGAATGTACGCAGGATTTATGAGTAGGATGGGATTTCACTCCCATGATAAGGGTAAATTATGTGGAAAATTGAAGACATATTGCAGATGTAATTAAGGTCCCTAATCAGTAGACTTAGTTCATCAAAAGGGGTATTATCCTCATTGGACTGACCTAATCTTGTGAGTTTTTAAACAAATTCAGAGAGATAAGCAGCAGCAGATGCTTGCCCAGTGTCTTAAAGAAGTTAGCTCTTATGTTGTGAGAGGAAGAAGCCATGTGTCAAGGACCCAAGGGTGACCTCTGGGAGCTGAGAGTGGTCCCCAGCTAAAAGCTCAGTCATAACAACCACAAAGTAATTAATTCTGCCAATAAGCTATGAGCTTGGAAGAGCACTCTAAACATCAGATGAGATTGCAGCCTGGCTAACACCTAGGCTTCAGCCTTAAGAGCAGAGGGCCCCACTAAGTTGTGCCTGGGATCCTAACCACACTACATGTGAGATAACAAAGGTACGCTACTTAAGCCGCTTAGTTTTCAGTCATTTGTTATGCAGCAGTAGGTAGCTGATACAAATAGCAAAGTGCCTGGCACTTATCAAGCCCATAGTAAATACTGTTGAATAAATGGATATCCAATTTTGTTTTTACATACATTTCTGGAGGTAGAGGATATATTGGGGTATGGAAAGGGAGAAAAACATGAGGGAAGTGAGCACTTGAATGACAGGGTGAGAAAGGAAAGGGAAAAACCAAGCATGGACAAATGCTTCATAATTTTTCCACAGGTAAGCCCTACCCTTCCATCTCAGCATAACGCAAATAACCCAAGATTATTGGTCTAAATGTCTGAGATGATTAGAGAAAGAAATATTGGGTAGACATAGAAGGATGGGTTTTACTCACTGTAAATTAAAGAGGGCTATATTCAGAAGAACAAAACAGAAGGAATTCAATAGGAATGCCAATCCAGAGTGGAAAAATGCAAATTTTATTCCTGGTATTCTCGGAAACTCAAACAAAGCAGAGACCTTAAATTATGTAATCCTCAGTACACTTTGAAACCCCAAAGTCAATGCACAAAGGAGAAGAGCCTCAGAGATTTTTGTTTGTTTGTTTTGTTTTGTTTTTTCCTCTTTCCCAGAGGAACATAAACCTATTTTGCACACCTTAATTACAGCAGCAAGCATGGCTTCCTAAGATTTATCAAGCTGCTCATGGAGGTCTCAAAGGGCCCCAGCCTGTGTGAGTAGAACGAGAACAGCAGCAACGTTGAGATTCATTGATTTTCTCTTCAACTCCTGGGCCGTGAGACCAGTGACAAGTTCCTTCACTTCTGGATTCCAGCAGCTGTAAAAGGGGACTAATAATTCAAACTATCCATCATCACTCTGGAATTAGTGCACTCCTGGGCCGTGAGACCAGTGACAAGTTCCTTCACTTCTGGATTCCAGCAGCTGTAAAAGGAGACTAATAATTCAAACTATCCATCATCACTCTGGAATTAGTGCGAGGGTCACACGAACACAAAGTTAAGAGTCTGGAGCTATGCAAATATGCAACTTATTAAAAGCTGGTCACACAGAAAAGTCAGTGAAAGGTTTACTGACCGAGATCGTGTCTTTCTTTGTCTTCTGCTCAGCAATCAGTAAAGGATCTGGACCCAAGAAACAATCAATCTTCCAAGGTTGTTGGTGAAGGACTTACTCCATTAGTACGCTCAGGGAGCTAGCACATCAGGAAAATGCAGAACAGCTATTGTCTTACCACAGGGCCCTGAGACCCATAGGCTGTTTTCCAAACTAGATTGTTATGTTGCTGATGCAAACTTTGACTTGTTATTTATGCAGCAGATATTATTGAGCACCTTCTCTTTGTCAGGCTGGAGACATTAGGTATACAGTATCAAATGAAACAAATCCCTTGCTTTCATGGAGGTTGCAATGTCCTCTAAAGATAACCTTTGCCTATCATACCCTTCTCTGACTTTAACCCACCTACACATACACCTCCAAGTCTTTTTGTCATATCATGCGGTTGAGACACTGCCCTCACAAGACTTTCCTCAGTCTCCCAGATGAAGTTGTCCTCAGAATATCTAGGCACTCACTTTGGGGCAGAAACTCATCATGAGCTATCTTGTGTTATATTTGTCCTTTCTCCCCTACTTTAAGCAGCTTGAAGGCAAAGATGGCACTTTGACCTTCTTAGTATTAGCCATAACATTTTGCAAAACTTCTGAGCTCAATGAACATCCATCAAAATTAGTGGCACTCAGTCTTGTGGTTTCAACACATATGTACTTTTTTTGACCAAAAATCATATAAAGTTTATGGATACCTTTACTTTTGGAAGTAAATTATAGTATATTTAAGATTATCTCTTGAATCATATTACCTAGACTCAAGTCATCTTGAGTACTCTCCTGAATGGAAGATGAAGAGATAGAGATATCAACTGGGAACTAATAACTATGCAGGACCTGAGGAAATCCATGGAAGTTTACCATTGACATGATCCTTACCCATGATTTGGACTGTTTAAACAAACAAACAAATATGGAGAGTTGATTTTTCCAAGACAGTTTAAGAAATATTTTATTACATAAGTATCATATATATAAATAATACAATATTATAATATAATATACATTAAATATGTAATATAGTATATTCATTATTATTTTATTTATTATATATTAATTAATATGTCATATAAATTATATTGTGGTAGCATTATAATATAATAATTAATATGCTATATTATGTATACTTTACTGTATTAGAATATTATATACTGTATTATTATTTGTATATAAATAAGTCTTTTATTGAGTTTGGATGAGATGTTTCACAAAGTGTTGTTGGTAATACCAGGAAGATCAAAGTGCCATCTTTGCCTTCAAGCTGCTTAAATTAGGGGTGAAGGAAAGTATATAACACAAGATTGCTCTTGACATAATATTATATATTACACACACACACACATATATATATATATAATGTAAAGTAATAGAGAGTAAAACTTTCTTCCCTCTAAATTAACCATTCATATTCATAGATAACCATTGTTAAAATGTTGGTTAATGACCTTCCAGACTTTTTTTCTGTGCCATGTATACATTGTTGTGTTCCAATATGGAGTCACACTTTAAAACTCTACCACATTATGTATAAGACAAACATAGTATTCTGCTTTAGGGATGTACCGTCAATTATTTAATGAAAGCTCTTTCGTTGGACACTTAGATTGTTTTCATTTTTCATTAAAACAATTTTTATTAGACAACAATAACATTCCTATACACACAGCTTTGTGCACAAATGTGACTGTTTTTGGAGGACAAAATTCTTAAAATTCATCTGGCAATATCGCAACTTAAGATACACCTTCCCTTTGACCCTACAATGCCATTTTGGCTACTTTTTAACAGATCGTCATCTCCTCAGCACTGTCTAGTGGTCCCTTTCTACAAATCTAAATTGTTATTTTACAATAGTTTTAGGTACAAAAATTTGGGAAGGAAGAAGAACACTGTTTTTGTGAAGCACAAGAGGCACGTTGATTTCTATTCTACCAAATGACCAAGGAGGGTGAGCAGACATAGTGTCTAGAAAGGATAGAGAATAGGAGCTCAATGATCATATTTATCAGCCCATTATATGAAGCTTCTCTGGGGATTCTGATCTAGCGAAGCTTTAATGACTTGAAAGATTTAAAACCTGCTTGCCTGAAAGTCAGAAGTCGACCTATAAATAGAATGAGGCTGGCCAGTCTCTCATTGCCCTCCCCTGCTATCCATCGTCCTTATCTCAGTCCCAGTCAATGATACTTTTGGTTCTGTTTCATGATGTTATCCAAGCCTTTTGGATTACATTCTCCCTGTAGCCTCAGTAGACAGTAAATATGGAGAAAAGAGGGAAGACAAACTTTTCATTTATTTTCATGCATAAGCCTCCAAGTTGCACAGAGTGTTCAAAGATCTTTCCTTGTTTCTCAACCCCTGCTGCACATGCAGGAAACTTAGCACTACAAAACAGATCCGTCTTTATTAAGCTACTCTCTGAAAGTGAGCCTAAAAATGTGATGAAGTTCTGTGAACCTGGGCTGTTCTTGGAACACCACTTTGTTGAGTCTATGAGAAGGAATGATCAACTACAAAAAGGCCATCATCTTTCAGCATACAGCAGCAGATAAAAAAAAGGGGGCTCCTATAGCATCAGAGTCTACTGGCCTAGAGAGAGAAACAAACTAGGGATTTACACAGTTGAAATCCTGCTGCTGCATAAAGCCACCAATGGGTTCTAGCTCAGTGGTCATAGACTGAGTCCTTTGAAATCTGCCCACATGATGTTGAATCAGTACAAGGAAGACTCTTCAGCTCCTAAGCATAGATGATCAAAATCAAAATGGAAAAGCAGGCAAAGCCCATCCTCAACTCCTAACTGTTCAGTGTAGTGACTCTGAGTGGCATCTCATGTGGGAAAATAATATGACTCACCAAACTTCTGTGAAGAAAAAAAAAGACCACAGTCTATAACATAAAATGAAAATTGATCCATAATACCCATAATCACCTTTCACACCACGGCCACCAAGGTGTTAATCTATTCTATTGTAAATATGAAATAGATAAAATAGCAACCTTTACCTGCTACAGCTAAGAGGGATGTTTAATAGTGTTACACAGGAAGTGACACAGTGGGGATCATTTTCAGCTTGGACATGTTGAAAATTATCTTTCCTTGTAGTCATACAAGGAA
>NW_007737848.1:11892-22081 GCF_000696425.1 Galeopterus variegatus | reverse complement strand
AACTGTTCAGTGTAGTGACTCTGAGTGGCATCTCATGTGGGAAAATAATATGACTCACCAACTTCTGTGAAGAAAAAAAAAGACCACAGTCTATAACATAAAATGAAAATTGATCCATAATACCCATAATCACCTTTCACACCATGGCCACCAAGGTGTTAGTCTATTCTATTGTAAATATGAAATAGATAAAATAGCAACCTTTACCTGCTACAGCTAAGAGGGATGTTTAATAGTGTTACACAGGAAGTGACACAGTGGGGATCATTTTCAGCTTGGACATGTTGAAAATTATCTTTCCTTGTAGTCATACAAGGAATAGAAATAAAAAGCCCTCCTTCTTTTGCCAAAGCTCAAACAGAATACAGAATCAGCAGTAGGTGAGACACAGAATATTCCATAGAAATAGAGAAGTTATTTCTGGATAATTGGCAGTAGACATGTTACATAGCACATGGGAGGAAGGATCTCCATAGCAACATAGTTAATGATGGCTCCACATTTAAACTAAATGTTGAGCTTTTATGCTTCGAGAGACTGAGGGTTTTCTGTAATTTTTGGTATCAAGTTCTCTAACTCAGGGAAGCAAGCATACCTGCAGAGGTCCGATAAGGCAAGAAGACCGTGAGATATGCATAAAGTAATTGACGGATCTTAAAGATTTTATAAAAGGAAGAGAAAGTAAGATCAAATGAGAAAAGAATCATTGGCTAAATCTTTCAGCAATTCCTAGTAAGGATCAATCGGCAATTACAAATCCTATTGTACTGCAGAAGCACATCAGGGATATCCTTGTTCTTGGTGTTTATTTTGATCTACTATCACCTATTTGAAAATATTATAATGGGGTTGGGACATAATAGTGATCTTGATGCCCTATGCGGTTCAATCCCCTATTCATTTCCCTTTAAAGACTGGGCATATTGAAAATTGGCCATTGGTACCTTCAGGAAGCCCTGCCAGTGCCACATGACACACCCAGTAGCACTGCATACCTCCTGGTAACCAATCACATCATCTTTGTCCCACTAGCCATGCCACCGCCACTAATCAGTTCTTGCTTAAAGATCCAGTAAAACAAAGTCTTTCTTTTAGTGTTTAGTTTTAAACTTTTACCACTTCAAAGGGTACTAATAGTTTAACAGGAGAACAATGCCGTCAGCCAAAGAAATTCAGACATTGACAAGCTGCTGAGGGTCTTACTAGTCAACATAAATGGATGTTACAGGCATCCAGACAGTTAAATACATGGCAATATTTTAAATTTTCTGATCCTGTCCTTAGGCTTAATTTTCTACCACCTAAGAAAGCAATGCAATCTACCCCTAACACAAAAGAGGAAATTCTTAAAGCATCTGTTATTTTTTGTATTATTTGACCCAGAATTTCCACTTCTGGTAATTTATCCGAAGTCATCCAAAATACAAAAGGGTTTTTAGCCATGTTA
Organism: Galeopterus variegatus; assembly: GCF_000696425.1. Classification (NCBI taxonomy): domain Eukaryota; kingdom Metazoa; phylum Chordata; class Mammalia; order Dermoptera; family Cynocephalidae; genus Galeopterus; species Galeopterus variegatus. The sequence continues at coordinate 20,634 of NW_007737848.1, read as the reverse complement.
ATCACAGTGTCATTTTAATAGCTAAAAATCGGAAATCATCTAAATGTCCAGCAATAGAAGAGTGATTAAGTAAATTATGATACATTCATGTATGATGAGATAATATCTTGAAATATTAATCTTCGTGCTTTTCTTTTTAGTACTCCATTATACATGGCCTTTCTCCTAGTTAATCAGAGACATTCAAAGGAAATTAGGATTGTTATGGTAAGAATGGAAAAAAAGGAAGAGTCAATATCCAATTTTTTTAACTTCCAAAGTAAGCTTTGATAATCACAAGGAATGGCTTTGGGGGAAAGCTGGCTGATGGAGTTTATGCAACAATAATTGGCTGGGAAGGAAAGAGTAGGTAATCAAGCCTGCCATCTCTGTTCCTGGCTCTGAGGAGAGGCTGGGCATGATTTGGGGTAGTGGATGCTGACTGAGAATAGGAGAACGGGAAATGGACCTAGGAGGACCACATGATGAGAAGCCAGCATCAAGATACAGGCCAAACATCCGCATTAGAGGAAGCCCCTCTTGGGGCAGATGCTGAAAAGCCAGTGAACAGCTCTCACTACTGTCAATGAGAGCCATCCAGCAATAGCCACCTGCAGGTCTCCCAGTTGTCTAGCAGGCAGGATGGCCACCTATGCCCTGAGCTTTGAAGACCTCCAAACTCCTCCATGTGGACCAATGCCTTTAAGGATTGGCATCCCTCAACCCAGACTATACAAGTAGTGTCCTTTATGTACAATGAGAAGTTACCAAGGAAAGCCCCAGCACTAGTACTTAAGTGGGACTGAAGAATGGTGAAACCCATTCCTTTACACACATGATAATAATAACAACAGTCATTTACTACTTGTCAGGCATGATTCTAAACATTTTATAAATATCAAATTCCTTCTTCACCAACGGTCATTTACTACTTGTCAGGCATGATTCTAAACATTTTATAAATATCAAATTCCTTCTTCACAACAGCATTTTCTACATGGTAGATACTGTTAGTCCATTTTACATATGGGGAAACTGAGTCAAGAGAAGTTCAGTAGTTTGCCCATGTCCACACAGCTAATAAGCAATGGATTCAGGATGCAAATCTAGGTAATATGGCCCTAGAGCCTCTGATCCTAATGGCTATGCTATGCTGCTTCCCAAGGGCTGCCATTAAACATAAAGTTTCTTCCAAATTTGTAACAACACATGAAGGAAGCTTGTGTTAATATTTAAGTCAACTGACCTGACTTCAATACTGTACTTACAATGTGATACACATAGGGAAAAAAATACAGATATCAAAATGTTAATAATAGTTGAGTATGGATGGTAGGAAGATTATAAGTGATTTAAGTTTTCTTGTTTATTTTTCTACATTGCACATGTTATTTATAATGAGCATATATCACATTTAAATCCTGGAATAGAAACTCACTATGAGTGTTCCTTGAGCTTCTCAAACATACACACACACGCACGTGCATATGTGCACATATACACACATCTTTGAGTTACAAACTACAGTTCTTTGAAGAAATTGTATATTTTGGCAACAATGAGAGATGCCACAAAGCATGTTTCTAACTATAGTCGTTCAAAAGTACTTTAACACTCTGCAGAACAAGCAGGGAGGAATAATATGCTAAATATTTCCTCCCAGACAATTGCTTTGGTAGGAGGCACAGGGCACAGATGACAGAGATCAGCACAAGTTGTCACATCTGAGCAACCCGGCCATCTTTCTACATTTTGATAGCTTCTGATGGTCTTGATGTACCATCATTCCCAAAGAGAATCAAAGGAAGTCAGCACCAAACTTTTCATTTTCACTCTCTGTATGATGTCTTTTGATGAATGCATAGACTTCATTTTTATGTTAAAATGATCGATCATGTTCTTTATGGATTGTACGTTTTGTGTCCTGTTTAAAAAAACTTTCCGTATCATAAATACATGAAAATATCCAACCTACATTCTCTTGTAAAAAGCTTTACAGTTTTCCTTTTTCCATTTAGGTGTTTAATACATTCAGAATTCATTTTTGTATGTAGTGTCATGTAGGGGTCCAATTTATGTTTTCCATATAGATAACAAATGTCTCAGTATCATTAAGTGAAACGTTGACCTTTTCTCTACTGATCTGCAATACCACACTTGCATTCGGGCTCTCTTTTCTGTCTCAGTGGTCTCTTTGTCTATACCTATGTCAGCACCACACCAACTTAATTACTGCAGATTCATAACAAGTTTTGAGATAGGAGAGCAGCACTAAAATCTGAAACAAAGTGCCATGCTGAGAAATGGCTAGAGGATGCACTTTGGAACCTCCAGTATTCAAAAAAACAAACACACACAAAAAAAATTGGCAAAACTTTATGCCCCATTATTAGAGTTGGCTTGCCTAGCATTTATTTATTCGTGATCTTTACCACCATCCTACTTCTGCCACATGAATGTGCAATTATTATAGATTCATAGATTAATCATGTTCCAGATCCACTGGGATAAAAATGGGAGAGAAAATGAGAGGGACAAAGATAAACAGCATTTGTGGGTAAAGTAACAGAATTTAGTTACTATTAAGGCTTCTGTTTGACACTGTCCAAGACAATAGGGAAGGCATGTCCAGACTTTCCAGTAACATTAACATCTCAATGTGCAGAACTCTGATAGGTTTGATTAGCCTAATTCAGGCATGTGGAACAAAATAGTTTATCACCAATATTATAGAGTCTGCCAAACCACCCCCAAAGGCTGGCATGCTCTGAATTTGGCACTGGAGAAGATAAAATATCGCCCTGGATCATTTCCTTGTTGCTATTCATTAGGCAGCACTGTGTGCTCCTGCTCCCACTTAATAGAGCCAAGGATAGTCTATCTGTTTAAGAAATGGACAGCCAAAGAAGCTATTTTTTTAAAACATGCATACTTACCTCCAAGTAGCATTAAAATAAGACTTGGATGAAGAGTGAAACAAACAACATCTTGTAGAATCTGCTGCTGGTGTTATTCTTGGGTATATTTGACTTCCATCTGGTAACACCAAGGTCACTTTTAATTCCATCTTCTATGAATATTCAAACCATTTTCTCTTATCAAAATTTCCCCATAAGTGCCGAAGAGGCATTGCATAACAATAGCAGCAGGTAAATTAGATTACTGGAGACTCACTAAGCAATGACCTAAGAATAAGGAGGTCATGTGTGAGCTCTCTGCGTCTTGTTTAACATCCTTGCTTTTGAGTACATGATTATTTCCTTAGACTTACTCTGGAGTATTTTCTGAAAAGAACTGGTTTGGCCTAAAAAACAATTGTTTCAAATTTCTCTTTTAAAACCAAATAGGCTAAGTCTTTCTATACCGAAATGTACTCAGCACAATTTGTCTTATTCTTGACAAAACACTCACATATAAGGGACTTTGGTATGGATGATTCAATCATCAGAGAGGGGAATGTAAAACATATGGATTCTCTGTTCTTTAATGAACTGGCCTGGGCCTCTCTCCAGAAAACTTGCACATGGAGGTAATGTTCACAGCCTCAGATCATCCATCACTCTCACTGTTTACCCAGCTTGCCATCTGATCTACAGAGAAAAGGATAAGAATGTTCTAACAAATGTCTAGGCAAAGTGATTACTGGGCTACTCACTGAACACATTTCTGTCGTTTCCTTCTACCAACTTAGCAAGTCTCAGGCTTTGGTCAAAGTTTTCATTTGGAGGAAGTAAGAAAGCTTGTTCTAAGGTTAACAACAACAATAATAATAATAGCAGGGATGGTGGGGGGCTGAGGGCTTCAGCCACACCCCCTTAACATCTGCATCCAGCCCAGCAATGACCAGGTGTAAAGCTAGGGCTCGGGCTTACAGACCTCTCAAGCCCGTTGTACAGACTGGGTCACAAACCCTTCACACGCAGGTCTTTGAGCTAGACAATAGGAAAAAGTCCTGGGAGCAGTGAGTAAAAAATAATCAGCTTTATTCAAAGCTAGGAGCAGCCACTCTAGTGGCCTCTAGGAGCGTCCCGAGAAGCACCATGTGTCAGAGCCATTAGTCGTTTATACTTAAGTCCATAACCCAGGACACCTGGGTGCACATGCACAATCACATTAGACAATAACCAAGGAACACCTGGGCACATGTGCATATTTACATCAAATGCTCAGCAAGATTCTGAATATCTGAGGGGCCCTGACCATTTTCCTATATTTTCCCAACACCGAGCCATCACAGGAAGCCCCCTGGTCTCCCATGCAGGAATGAGGGGGTGCCACAGGCCTCGACCATGCCCCCCTCCTTCCTCTTTCTCCCGGCCTATTTCCTTCCACCTTTCCCTTTCCCCCTCCCCACAAACTGCTCTGCAACATCTTAGAATGAAACGATAATAATAATAATAATTAATTAATTTTTTAAAATAGTAATAGTTGCTATATTTCTATAGCCCCCCCTCCCCACAAACTGCTCTGCAACATCTTAGAATGAAATGATAATAATAATAATAATTAATTAATTTTTTAAAATAGTAATAGTTGCTATATTTCTATAGCCTTCCTCTTGGTAATTTATCAATTACCATGGATTTGTGTTGTTGGCTTCTATATTTTTACTTCTAACCATGACTTCTCTCTTGAGCTCTGAATATGAGCAACACCTACCTACATAATAACTCTCTTTAGATATCAAACAATCCTCTCTACTTCAACATTTTGAAAATTAAATATTTTCTTTCTCCTGCCCAGGAAGCTCTGTAGATTCCTCCTGCCAAACATATTAGGAATCTTCCCACTTCTCTTCTTTGCTTCCATTCTAGCCCAAGTTGACATTGTTTCTTGCTTGGATCATTAATAATAGGCACTTCACTGGTCCTTTTCCTATTCTTATAACCCTATAATATTCTTTATATTTTATTTAGAGCAGTCAGAACAACCTCTTTCAAACATAAATCTGATTACCTGCATGCCTGTTTCCTTCCTCTCACCTTAAAACGTCCCAGTGGTTTCCAATCTCAATTAGAATACAATCTGAAACCGTAATGTGGAAAACCAGGTCTTCCACTAACTAGCCCCCAGATTCCTCTCTATACTCATCTCATACCCTCTCCTTCCCATTCACCATGCTCAAACACACTGGCTTTCTCTCTGGTCCTCAAATATTCTAAGCTCATTCTCACCTCAGTTCTTTTGCACCTGCTGTTCTCTGTGTCTGGAATGTTCTTCCTAGAGATCATATAATTAGCTTCCTAATGTTCAGGTTTCATCCCAAGTGACATCTTCTGAGAAAGACCTTTAGTAAGTACTTGTACAAGTCAGGATCCAACCAGGAAAACAGAAACCTTTCTAAGCACATGAAACAGAGGGAATTAAAAACAGGCAATTAGTTGTACGTGTAATGTATAAGATCTGAAGCCAAACAAGAAATGGCAAGATTTGCAACAGCAGGAAAACTAAAGAAAGGAAGTGGTAATACTGTATCCCCTGAGTCAGGGTCACCAGGTAGAAGCTGGAAGAAGCTTTACTACACCTGCCCAGCAGAAGCTAAAACCACGGGATAAACACAACCAATGCCAAGGACCCAGTGAGCACAGAGAAAGGAAGAGAAATAAGCTATCTTCTCCCTTCCTTCCACCCCCTAATCACCTATTGGTGCCTCCACTGGCTGAACTCATCTGGAAACCATCTGATGTAGAAGTTTGGAAACATCCCAAGCTCCCCGACCACAACAGGAAAATGGAAAAGTTGGATCTAAGGGCAAACATCCCAGGGCCAATAGACTACCCCACTTCATCTTACCAGCTCCTCTTTCATTATTATCTAAATTTATCTTGATTATTTTTCTATCCATCTTCCCAAATTAGAATGGAAGAACCATGGTCCTTGTATATGTATGGCTTCAGTACCTTGAACAGTGCCTGACTCATGCAGGGCATTTAATAAGTACCTATTGAAAACTGTATTGAATAAGTGATTGCTATGTCCCATGCATTGTGCTAAGGGTTTTACATGAATTATCTCACAGAATCCTTACAACAATCTCATGGCTGTTTTAAATATGTGAAATCTGGGTCTTAGTAGAGTATTCTGAAGCATTATGCCTTGGAGGGGTTCCAGCAGCCAGCAGGATGTCAATGATATAAACTGAAAAGAAGAAAATGGTCTATCTACGTATGTAATCCATCAATGTGACATTATGCCAACTTAAAATTCAGTTTTGCTAATACTGAGTATCTCATCCAACACCTTCACTCAGCAGTGTTGGATACAGTAGTTGACATTTGTCTATCATTTCTACCTTTACCAAAGAGAGAGTGAAAGGAAACAACCTGGGTTATTATCAATTGCTATAACAAACACCTGACCTCAACTTATTGATCCTCACAACGAAATGTTTATCCTAAAACTTTCAATAGTGCCTTCATTCTAAACTGGATGCTGGATAATATAAAATACTATGTCTGATTGCTACTCATCAACAGACATTTTAAATCTAACTCTAGTTATTTAAATAGAATTTAGATTTAGAATCTAACTCTAGTTGTCTTGGTGAAATACGCTTATCTAAGAAAAAGCAGGCATCTAAGCTCTATCCACATGACCCCATACAGAATCAAACAGGAATTACAGAACTGCATTAAATTTGGGACCAAGTGTTTTACTCATGGAATTTGGCCATAGATCATCTGTCCTTTGGAAAGAATGAAATAAAGGAACCCAGGGAGGCTCTGCTTGGGGAAACACCAGCATCTTTACCCTAATCCAGCTCTATGTGGTGCCTGCCGTGTGTGAATTATGACTCCACAGGCAGCTTCAGGGAATAAGCGAAGATTATGTCTTTAGCTTTAGAAGCAGCTCTTCATCTTGTAAGAATGTCAGCTGTTCACTTTGCAACACAACCCAGCAGAAATGGTTTCAGAACTTTGGCTCAATTAAACCATGACTTAGAAAAAATAACTAAATCTCCAAAGACAAAGATATAGATTAAAAAGGTACCATCCCTATTGCCTCGGGGCCCAAATCTAGTTCAGGCCAGTTTATTTTAAGCCACAGAATTTTATTAGGCTTTACATTAAATCAATAATGAAAGTCTGGACCAAAGTTTGGAGAACTTTGGATGTGGTCATAATGGATTCCTTAGAAACCTGTGAAATGCTCTGAAATTACTCTAAAATTGGCTTAGGACTTCTGCCATGTTCAGATAAAATGACAAGAGTTTCAGCCAAGGTTCTCCAGCTATAACAAATTGATTGAATAATCACCACTGATTGGACTCTACAGGGTCATAGGAAAAAATATTGTTCCTTCTCTGATTGTATTTCCAGGTCCTATGATTGGTTTTCCAGGAGAACTCTCATAAAACACGAAATTCCATATGTTATTTTTAGTTAATTACTTTCTACTCTATTTCAAGCATTTGATGTGACATATACATTTGCATAGTACATCATATAAGGAAAATTAAGTGAAAAAAATCAAGGTGAACATACTATGGCACCTATATATATAATGCAACCCTCTATAGTCATTAAAAATGATGATGCAGCCCTCTAAGTTTTGACATAGAATGTTTTCCAAGTTACATTGTTAAGTGACAAGAACAAGGTGAAGAACAACAGATGTACTATGCTATAATTTGGTTTACAGAAAGGAAGAGAGAAATGTATATAGACTACGCTGTAAAGGATATACAAGAAATTCTTAAGAGTGATTGTCTCTGGGGAATAAAAGAACAACAGATGTACTATGCTATAATTTGGTTTACAGAAAGGAAGAGAGAAATGCATATAGACTACGCTGTAAAGGATATACAAGAAATTCTTAAGAGTGATTGTCTCTGGGGAATAAAACTGGAGACGGATTGCACATCATTTAGTTGTTCTTTTTTAACCACATGCATTTATTATTAATGAAATAAATAAATATTTATAAACTAAGTCTCTTCCAATTCAAAAAAAAAAAAAAGGTACATAACGCACTTGTGGCCAACACTGTTGGTGCCCTGCGCAGGCCAGTGTGTCCATAGCTTCCATGGCTGTTGGCTGCTAATGGCTCACAGTTGACCCCTACTGTTAACTCTGTGATGCAGTGCATGCTTCAGAGCTCCCCTGGGATCAGGCTGTAGCTAGTCTCCAGCTGAAACACATCTTTGCTGAGCTCCTTTCACTCCCCTTTCCTGATAAGACACCTTCAATAAATCACTTGCACAAAAATTCCCATCTTAGGCTCTGTTTCTAGGGAATCTAGCCAAAGACAGTCTTTATAGAGGTAAAAATATTAAGGCTATAAAATCAAGTATGCACTGTCTCCACATTATAGTCAACATTGATTTTTTTCTTTAAAAGTGAAAATGCCCCTTCCTTAGAAACTTTTCATGACTTTTCATTGTTCTCTAAAGAAAGGCAAAATTCTTAAACAGGTTTTACAAGAGGTTCTATATAATCTGACCTCTCTCTGCCCTTCCAAGCTCATCTCCCACTCACTCCTCCTTTCTCTTTTTATTCCATCAACATGGGCTTAATCTTGATCTTTCACTCACCATGCTTCCTTCTGCTGGAGGTCATGTGCTCATGCTTTTCCCTGGGATGCCCTTTGCTCCATTCTTTACCTGGTTAACTTCTACCCTTCCTTCAGATATCCTCTCATACCTTATTTTGACCAGAACTAATCCTCCTGTTCCAAGTTCTTAGAGTCTCAAGGACTTATTTTCAATAGCACCTCTCAAAATTATAATTGTGAGACATATCTATGATTCTCTAATTAACAACT
>NW_007737848.1:0-11699 GCF_000696425.1 Galeopterus variegatus | reverse complement strand
CCCTGGGATGCCCTTTGCTCCATTCTTTACCTGGTTAACTTCTACCCTTCCTTCAGATATCGTCTCATACCTTATTTTGACCAGAACTAATCCTCCTGTTCCAAGTTCTTAGAGTCTCAAGGACTTATTTTCAATAGCACCTCTCAAAATTATAATTGTGAGACATATCTATGATTCTCTAATTAACAACTACCTGAAGATGATAAACCCCTTTAGAAGAAGATCTCATCTGGTTCATTCACTCCTGCACCTCTAGTGCCTGGGACAGTGTTTTCCATATAGCAGGCATTCAACAAATGTTTGCTGAATAAATGGATTTTGGCTAATGAACACAACCAGCTGAAATGTAATGCTAGATTTCACTCTCGCTTGCTTAAGGACCAAACAAAAAGGGAATAAAAACCAGTAACTTAATTCTCAGTGTCCACAGACAAAATAAAATAAGTCAGTTATTCATGAGACAGATCATTTTTGGTGCTGAAACCAGAGAAAATGTTCTACACTATGTGCTCATAGAAAGGAGATTTTACTAGAAACATTCTCGAACCCATCCCCACAACAAATGAAAGATGAATTTAAGCTAGTCGTTTCTTTCATTCATCCAGAAAATATTTAGTATGCATCTACCATGTTTCAGGGCCTGTGCTGTACTCTGAAAAGCAAAAACAATGATGAACAGAAATATATATAATTTCTGCTTTCAGATTTTGCCTTCAAAAATCTCTTTGATTTTGCCTTCTAAAGTCAGAAGCAGAGAATGTCAACAAAGCACAGAAATAACTGTGAGTGTAGTGAAACGGAGAGACATGGAGGCATGACAAACTATAACAGATGATTTAACCTAGACCAGGGGATTAGGAAATCCTTTCCCTGTAAAAGCACTGATTGACTTGGGATCTGAAGGTTGAGTGGCTTTTCCTAGGCAAAGAGGAGAGAAGACTGTTCCAAGCAGAAGATAAAATATATGTAACTGCCCCACAGAAAAGGCTGTTATAAGTTGAACTTTTAGAAGCAGAGAGTAGAATTGTGGTTATGAGAGGCTGAGATGGGGATGGGGAGGATTGTGAGAGGTTGGTTAATGCACCCAAAATTGCACCTACATAGGAAAAATAAGTTCTAATTGTTAACAGTAGTGCTAGGTATTGATTATTAACAATAATTCATTGTATGTTCTCAAGTGGCTCGAAGAGAGTTCAAATGCTCTCATCATAAAGAAATGATACATTTTTGCAATGATGAACTTGCTAACTACCCTGATTTTTCAATACGTGTATACATTACACATTGTATACACGTATTGAAATATAACTCTGTACCCCGTATATATATACAATCAATACGTTTGAATAAAAATCTAAATAAATTACTTTTAAAAAGTTTAAAAGCTCAAAAAAAGAACTATTAACTTTATGGCATACTTTATTGCACATTGTGTGATTAGTGAATTACCTCTGAATTATCAAGTTATACAAAGAGGTTGCATAAATTTTAGTAAAATTAAGTTTTTGGTATTTTCTAAAAAAGAGTAGTATTTCTCAGACCCCATAAAAGTTTTTTTTTCCATTGTTAATATTGTTGTTTTGTTTTTAACAAAAGAAGTTTTTAAAGTAGGTGTTTGTTTTTTGTTTTTTTTTTAAGAAGTAAAGAAAAGGCTGTTCTGGTGAGTTGGGACCACTGTGGCTGAACGGGAGGAGGTGGAATCTGGTGGAAGAAAAGGCTGATGTAGGCAAAAGTCAGACAGTGCAGCAACTTGTCCTGAGACAAATGAGAAGCTACTGAAGGGTTTTCAACAAGTGGATGACAGAATCAGACTTTCATTTTTAGAAGATCGCCAAGGGAGATTATATGCGACCCACAGTGACTACATGTGAAGACCAGGGGGCAGGTTGTTGAGGATGGGTGTCGCAATAACCCAGATGAAAGATAATAGCAGTTTTGCCCAGGGTGAGGATGGGAAGACGGCACAAAGGAGGCGTATGTGAAGTTGAGTATCATAGGCCCAAAGCAATTCTCCTGAAAGGGCAAAAGAATGTGTACACAGCTCACGATTCACTGGTTTCAATGAGTCTAAAGTTTAGAGAATCTGAAGACCGAATTGGTAATAATTCATAAATGTGTCTCATAGTTGACCTTTCAAGGGAGCCAGGAGTTCAAAGCTCAATTATCAACCAAGAACCGGGATACTGGCATCCACAGAGCCAATGGTGACATGCATAGGTTTTTGTGAAGCTGAAGGTACAGTTAGAAATTAATGTCCTCCTATAAAGGCCACAGATCCTGCTGTATATAATTGTATATATTTATATAGGTATAAATTTATGGGTGCATATGTTTAAGCTAATCATGAAAGGCGAGGACAGGTCTTTCTAATTATTATTATTATTATTTTTTTTTTGGTGTGTTTGTAAAGTGCTGAGGTTAAAAGAACACTTTTAAGTATTGTTACAGAATAGCATTATGAAAGGCGAGGACAGGTCTTTCTAATTATTATTATTATTTTTTTTTTTCGGTGTGTTTGTAAAGTGCTGAGGTTAAAAGAACACTTTTAAGTATTGTTACAGAATAGCATTTAAGTCAGGTAGAACCATTGCCATTTACTACTAAAGCGATATTTCCAACTAAGTCTTCCTCTTGCACAATACTATCCAGACAAGGATTATCCCCATTCAGGTTGCCTCACTTTCTATAGGCAGGAAGTTTTATAGCTAGCTTTTTTTTTTTTTTTTTTAAACAAGGAACATTCTATGTGGAGTACTAGCCTGGTCAACTGGTAAGACCATGGATTTAAAAGGGCAAGTCTGTGGCTTCAATTCCTGTCTGGACCAAGTAGCTCCAGCTCAGAACCGTACAATTTTCAGCTTTAAGGAATTTCAGAGATAATCTTGTACAAGCATAAAATTTTATGTGTGAAAAAACCGAAACACAAGAGGTGACTTCTTCAAGGTCACCAGATGGTCTAGTGACAGAGTTGTTTTTAAAATCCAGTAAAGACCAGGCCACTTGGCCCCTCAGAATATTATACAACTATGCTCTTGCATGAATACAAGTTGTTCCTATTACTCTGACTAGGCAACTGACAGAGGCTTTATGTTTATGGTTTGCAAGTACAGAAATTCAGGCGAGGTTAGGAAAAAGAGGGTTTTTACTGAAAATACACTGAGTGGGTCATATATCCAAAGGAAGGGAGGAGCAATCAACCCAGAGGAATGTCATACCTAGGGCATTATAAGAGATCTCAGCAGTTGGTACCCCAGAATTTGTTCCCTAGAAATTACTACTGGCCTTTCCATTTCTGTGTCTCAGACCAAAATTAAAATTTTCAGTAGTGGCACCCCCAGCCCAGGCCAGTCCCCACACACTACTTCAAGCTATAATGATACAGCTTGTATCAGACCAATAGCCCCAGAAGAATAACCAGGAGAGCTAGAAACTTTTAAAGATACATTTGAAGGCTTCTGAAAGTTCAATGTATTATTGTGATTGTTTTCTCTCTCTCTCTCTCTCTCTCTCTCTTTCTCTCTCTCTCTCTCGTCTCTCTCTCTATCTCTCTTTCTTTCTTAGCTCTAGAAGGAGAGAACAGAACTGTGGTTACTAGAGATGGGCAAGGGGGAGGAGGTGGGGAGTCAGCGAGAATTTGGTTAATGGACACAGAGAATGATTACGTGTTGTGATGATGAATATGCTAATTATCCTGATTTGATCATCACATATTGTACACAAGTATTGATAGTCAACTCTGTACCCCACAAATATGTATTGTCAACTACATATCAATAGAAAAAAATTAAAAAATAAAAAATTTTAAAAATATGTTTGAAGCCAAATTTGCCAGGATGTGAGGAAAGCCCGATATTATGTACCAGTTTTCCACTTGAGGCATTCGCCAATTTGGAAGCAACTGAAAGATGAGAAGCTGAGCAGACAGTGATGATTAAAGGGTAAAAAGATGAGCCATTCTTTCAGATGTCTCAGGGTGCTGGGCAAAAACAGAATAGCAGCCAAACTTGAGGGGCCAAGTTCAAAGAGAAGGTGGAAATAAGATTTCTATCGGCTTCTCCACTTCCCCTTGAGGGACTTACAAATTTATGTCGAGTGGATAAGAGGTTGAGAAGCCAACCAGAAAGCACAAACTAAAATCCTGGGAAGCAAAGCAGAGTTTACAGTAGTCTCACAATGGTGAAGAGACAAAAATTGGAGTTCACAACTAGCCATAGACAGGAGGCTCTGGTAAACATCCCAGCATTCTGATTGGGGTCCTGAAGGGCTCCACCCTAGAGTTAAGGGCAAACTGAATATAGCCCATCCCTTATAATAACAAACCTAGCTTCCAATCGAATCAGTCTCATAGTGGATAAAGGTAATCTGCCTCTGCTTTAACTGCTTCCAAAATCAAAAGTATGTTCTGTTAAAAGACAAACAGGCACATCAAAATTTTTAAAAGTTTATTTGAGCAGAGGACAATTCATGAATTGGGCAGTGGGCAGACTTCATGCATTTTGGGGCTCCACCAAAGAGGTGTGAGAGGAAGGGTGTTATAGGGCAAGCATGGAAGCAAGCCCAAGAAAATATCTGATTGGGCAAAGTGGAGCAGAAGCCTTGTTTAGAGCATTCCAGTGGAAAGTCCTTAGTTAAAGGTTAGCTGGTGGCTTCTGACTGCTTAAACTTAAGATTTCTTTTACTGTTTACACTGAGTTAGGTTTCAGTTTGTTTATGTAGAAACTCAGGGTGCTGAAGACTAATGACCTCCCAAATAATTATTTTAACAGTCCTTTCTAGATGAAGATAACATCATCCAGAGTTTCTACAACGTTTCATACATTTGTCTGGCATTTAATAAAAAGTTACCAAGCACATCAAGAGATGGAAAAAGAGGGTGTGGGGTGGGGGACAGGATACTAGTTTATCAAATAGAAATTTTAAAATAACTTTAATATATTCAAGAAAATAGATAGGAAGATGAAGAATTTAATCAGAGAACTGTGATCTGCAGCAAAGAATCTAAGGAAAATTTTAGAAATGAAAAAATATGAAACCAAAACTAAGAATTCAATAGATATTTGAAGATCAGATTAGACACAGAATAGAGAATTAGTCTATCCACAAATATATCAGTGGCATATATCAAGAATGAAACACAGAGATCAACAAAGTAATAAGAGATGCATAAGAGAAATTTGAGACTTCTTGAAAAACTGACATTTATATAATTGGATGCTCAGTAGGGGAGGAAAAGGAGACTGGTGGGGGATGGAAAAGCAATTTTTGAAGAGAATTTTTCAAAACTGACTTAAGACATCAATCCACAGATTCCAGGGACTTGATAAACCCCGAGTAGCTATAATACTTAAAAAAGTGTTTTTAATAAAAACTCTAGACATATAGTAAAACTTCTAAAATACAATGTCAATGACAAAATTTTTAAAGCAGCCACAGAAAAAAGAATTGTTACCTTCAAGAAATCAAAAGAATCATTGATGACTTCTCAATAGTAACAATAGAAGACAGAAGACAATGGAATAATATTTTTAAGGTGCTAAAATAAATTAACATCGGTAAAATACTGTTTAGTCTTTCTTTGCCCAAGTGTCCACCCCTGTGGAGGGTTAAGCAACATGGAATGAAAGTTTCCCAAAGAAAACAGGGCCTGTAGCCCATAGAAAGGATAGGAAAGAAAATGCAAGGCAAACAGAAACAAGAGTTATTATCTATGTGCTACTTTAATCCTCACAATTTTCTATGAAGGCAGAGTAGTTTGACCAAGGTCATACAGTGAACTGTCAAGATGATACTCAAATCTAGGTCTCACTTCCAATCCCATTCCCTTAATCTCTATTTCCCATAAAATGCCTTGTAAAGAATAAAGAAATCTGGCAGTTAGATCAGCTGAATCAAACCTGGCAGTGCTGGGATGGCAGATGTTTCAGCCTGATCACCCGCCTATCTGAAGGGGGATCATTTTAGAATGCCAGGAAAAAGAGCAATCTTTCTTAGAGTTAAAAAAAATTAACATTTCATGAAAGATCTGGCAGTGCTACACTCATATATAAAATGCCTAGCTCATCTATTTACTGGCTAATGTGCAAAATTATGCTTCCAATCAAAGACCGAACTCAAGGCCAGGGACTCATGACTGTCCTGTTTATAAGCAAAACAAAGACAACACACATCAGCAGAATAACTCAAGTAAATTAAATTTACTCACATGAGAGGATAATGATAAATAGTGTGGCTATAATGAACCCATCCATCCAATTTGGTTGATATTATGTCTCAACACACAAAAGCATGGAAGGACTTGTGCAGCTGATATGAAGTTACTTAAACTCTTGCTATTTTGGTGAATTATATCAATGGCAAGATGAAATAAATAACTAAGGACTTCTGGAACTTTGCCAAATGTTCACTCTTCTTTAATGACTAACAAGTCACAGAGGGGCTATTTTTCCAACCTTCCAAATCAGATTTAATGAACATACACTAAAAGAGGACAGCACTTCAGAAAAAGTTATGCAGGCCCTTCAGAATAAACTCCAGTCCTACTTGTCTGGCAGAAGTGATTCATTTCATTTCTAAGTGGTGTTTTCTTATTTTGAGCATTCGTTTTGCCATCCAAAAACACCCTGTCAGATCAGTCTTAGACACTGCCTATTAAAATGTTAAACTTCACCTGATAAAATGTAATTATAGCATTCCTGACATTTTCACATAGCACTCACATGCTTCAAGCCAATTTTGCTGGAGTTAAGATTATTCCTTTCAATGTGTGAATGCATGATTAAGCTGTAATGAAATATCAATATGTCAAACCCTAACATAGTTGAGAAACTGGATCTAAAATAAGTAAGGAAACTAAACCAGAACATGTATAAAATGAATTAAAATGGTAACAAAGACCACCAAAATACTTGGGGAGCTCACCAAATTATGCGATTAAATAGACTTAGATGGTATCCAATTGCCAGTTGCTTAAAGGTTTATGAATCAATAATTTTCCAGTTTATTGAGATGGTGGTTCATGACCTGGGGGGCTTTTAAAAATTACCAATATCTAATATCAATGCCAGACCATTTGAGTCAGAATTTCTGGAGGAAGGACTTGGGCATCAGTACTTTTTAAAAGCTACCCCCTCCTCCATTATTCTAATGTAAACATTGATCATGTGTTAATAATCACTGTGTGACAACCACTGTATAATTAACCCCAGGAGTGGTTAGCTGGTTAGGTCAGCCACTTACACGTCATCCTTAAGTCTGCATCCAAACCTACCCATTATCCAGGTAACGAAGTTCTTTGGATAAAGTGGGGTGTGGTGATATAAAATAATGTCCACAAGTTCTTTGATACTCCTCCATTAAAAAGATGGGGCCAAATTCCCCTCATCTTGAATGTGGAATGGACTTTATGACTCACTTCTTAAGGACAGAATGTGGCAGAAGTTGCAGTCTGTAACTTCCAAGATTAGGCCATAAAAGGCATTGAACCTTCCTCCTTGCTCTTTCCAGGCTCACTTGCTGTGGGAAAACTCAGCTGCCACATTGTAAGGAAACACAAACTGCCCTGTGGAGGTGCCCATGCTGCAGGGGACTATGACTTCCTGCCAATAGCCATGTGCATGAGCCATCCTGATCTCACTGTGAGAGTGGGACCCCCCAACCCCAGTCAAGCTAAAGGATGACCACATTCTCAACCAACATCTTGACTTCAATCTTATGAAAGACCCTGAGTCAGAGTCACCCAGCAAAAGTTTTCCTAAGTTCCTGACCCACAGAAACTGTGAGATAATAAATGTTCAATGTTTTAAGCTAAGTTTGGGGATAATTTGTTCCATAGAAATAAAGTATATGCATGTATTGAAACAACATACTATACCCCACAAACATGCACAAGTAAATGTTAAAATATTTTGAATAAAAAAAAGAAATAGATAACTAATACAGGGGTCAGTCTTCAAACACAAACACCAAATAATTAGGATTGTCTTCCTGTCTATCACTACAGCATAGCATTAGGCCTAACATATGGTAGGTTTTCAATAAATATTTGTGGAATAAAGAAATTATTGAATAGTTGCCTCCCACTTTTGAACAATGAAAGAGTTTTCCCTTCTCTAGCACACCACAGAGTAGTAGAAGTCTATATATGTCTTACAAAAATCACCAATATTTCTGTTTGCACAAAGCCTAAAGTTTGAAAGAATTAAGGCTCCAAATCAATAGAAATGTGTCTCTGTTACTAGAAATGACACATCTTTGTTTCAGTAGAAAATGCTTTCTTGTTATTTTTCCCCTTTGGGAAATCTTCAGCACTCTGAATATTGTTTCCCTACCTTTTTGTTTTGTAAGCTGATGTGACTTTTCTTGCCTCCAAAAACTCTTAATCCAGCATTGAACAATCCAGTTTCCTGAAATAGCTAATTAATTACTCATGTTATCTTCATGCAACATTTCTCGGTTCTCCCGTTGTAATCAGCTTCTCTCTTCCCACCAAGTCTTTTGGGGATCTTATTACTCTCATTCATTGCTCAACATGCCTTCTACTTATCCATTCCTTGAATGCAGCAGTCTGTTTTCTTCTTTCTCATTTAGAAAGTGGGTGAGCTCTTTAAAGCTGTGGTTCCTGAATCTTACAAGAATCACCGGGAAAACTTGGTTAAAAATGTAGATATCTGGCCTTGCTTCCAGAGATCTGAATGTTGTGGAACAAGGGAAGGGACCCAAATCCATATTTTTTTAATGGGCTCTAAACTGTTGAAGAAACTATTGTATTTAACATCTTTGTGCCTTCGTTTTCTTTTTCTGATGCTTTTAAAAATATTCTTGTGTGTTTGTCATTTTAAATGGGATATACTTGCCAAAAAGTTTATTTCCTCCTTTTGGTGAATGTTAATATAGCTTGCATGGGTAGAGTTTTCTTCCCTTACTCCCTCTCCTGGGACCTGGACATTTCAAAGATAATTTAACAAATGGGTGCAGGGCACATTTGGTAATACAATTCAAGGTGGAAAAAAAAGATAGAAATACTTTTAACATAAATTCTACCAAGCAGAATAATCATCGTGGTGGTATAAATGGTTTAATTGTCTAGTACTATAGATGCTCTTACTCACAAGGTCCAAAGCCACCATCTGCCCTCAACACTGCCACCCTATCCCTGGACTTATTCTCAGGTGTGGCTGAGCAACTGACATCCCGTTTTAAAATACTGAGTAGAAGAAGTAGAATTATGAGGCCAGTAGAGGAAAGGGCAAAAGATTCTGGGGAAGAAAAAGTCTAAAGGGAGGAGTTTTGTTGGTGGGAATGTCAATTACTACAGCCACTATGGAAAACGGTATAGAAGTTTCTCAAAAAAACTAAAATTAGGGTTACCATATGATCCAGCAATCCCACTGCTGGATATTTATCCAAAGGAAAGAAAATTAGCATACTGAGAGATATCTGCACCTCAATGTTTATCACAGCGCTATTCACAATAGCCTACATATGGAGTCATCCTAAGTGTCCATTGACAGATGAATGAATAAAAAAAATGTAGTAGCATCTAATAAGGAACCAACAACAAATGAACCTGCCATAAATGTGGTTTGCAGAATTGCAGCCCTGGCATCATAAGGCAGCACAAAGATGAACATAAAAGTTTACTTTGGAGACAGTGCAGTCTCTATGTTATCAACACTAAGCATTTACCACAGCAAGGAAATCTACCCATGATGGAGTCAGTACCTCGACATCAGTGAGGTGTGTATGCATCTATCAAGACCTTTGGACACAGACTGGAACTAAACAAATGGCTTTCCTAAGTCTCCAGTTTGCTGATTCACCCTGAAGATACTGGGATTGCCAGATTCCGTAATCACCTAACACTCCAGGGCAGGGCAAGATGCTTAATCAGCATGCTAGAGCAAACAGAAGAAAGAATTTCTGATCTTGAAGACATTATTTTTGAAATGATTCAGGGAGACAAAAAAAAAAAAAGAATTAAGAATCAGAAAAAGAAATCTTAATGAAAAAAATCAAAAAGAGCTAGCAGACAACCTTAAATATCCAAACATCCAATCATAGGCATTCTAGAAGGAAAGGAGAAAGGAAAAGGCAGTGAAACCATATTCAGTGAAATAATGGCAGAAAACTTCCAGGTATAGGGAGAGACATGGACCTTCAGATTCAGGAGGCTCAAAGATCCTCAAACAGATTCAATTCAAAAAATCCACTCTGAGACACATTATACTCAAACTGGTTAAACTCAAAGACAAGGAGAGAATCCTAAAAACAGCAAAAGAAAAATATCAAGTCACCTACAAGGGAGTCCCCATCAAACCAACAGCAGACTTCTCAAAAGAAAGATTACAGGGATAATAGGCTGATATATTCAAAATACTAAAAGAAAAAACTGCCAACCAAGAATACTATACCCAGCAAGGCTATTCTTCTGAAATGAAGGAGATATCCTGTATTTCCTAAACAAACAATAACCGTGGGAGTTCACCAGCACATGGCCAGCCCTAAAAGAAATCCTCAATGGAATCCTGCATCTGGAATTCAAAAAACAATAATCAATTCCATGAGTACATAAGAAAGGACAAAACCCATAGGTAAAACAAAAATGCAAACAAGAAAGAGAAAGAAACTATGTTTTATCACCTCAAAAAACCAACACTGGGGCCAGCCCGGTGGCGCACTGGAGAGTGTGCCGCTTGGGAGCACGGCGGCGCTCCCGCCGAGGGTTCGGATCCCATGTGGAGACCAGTTCCCACTCGCGGTGCGGATGCAACACCGAGGGTTGCGATCCCATTGCCGGTCCCTGGTACGGGCGCGAAACCGAGGGTTGCAATCCCGTTACCGGTCAGTAAAAAAGATGAAAAGGAAAAAAAAAAAAAAACCCAACACTAAAGACAAAAAATAAGGCGCACCGACCGGTTCCGCCATGCCTGCCGCTCTCGCCGACATCTCCTCCTCCGGCGCCTGCCGCGGCCGGTAAGTCCCTGCTGGAGGAGCAGCGGCGATCCCAGAGTCAACTTTCAATCCCCCCTTTGCTTTCTGCCTCGCCATTCTCTTCTCCTCCTCGAAAGATGGCTGTTTGGAGAAGGGGGAGAAGTTAGGGAGTCACCGGCGCGGGGCAAAGGAGGGTGCAACAGCCTCAGCAGGAGCGGGCGGAGGTTTCTCCTCTGCAAGCTTCTCTTGGACCACCACCACCAGCTGAGAAAAGGAAGACTGTGAATCCACATCTGAGCCCATCCATCCTTTGGATTCCCATGATGAGCTCGCCAGTGCAGCCTGCATAATGTGAAACCCGACGACTGACCTTAAAAGCAGACTCTCAGGAGAAGATGGCGACAGGTCTGGAGCGGCCGTTACAGGAGACAGCGCAATCCTGTGAGCTGTGCGCTGTGATACCAGAGTATTGATTGCATTTCCAAGAGCAACAAAAGGCGAATAATTCTTTCAACAACGATCCTACATCGACAAACAAGCGGCAGCAGGTTCGAGGTTTTGGGGCTGACACAGAGGAGGACTCCTGAGAGCACCCAAGCCCGGCTGCGGGAACGAATGATCAGCCCAGACAACAAAGGCCAGGAAAGACAGCAAAGGACCGCGCAGAGGTGGAGTGAATCGCGCCAGACCGGCCCAACTCTGCGACCTTTGTGAGTCACCCCCAGCCCAGCCCCACTTGCGGGGCGAAGCCCGACTGCTCCCCACCCACC
>NW_007737847.1:37788-49389 GCF_000696425.1 Galeopterus variegatus | reverse complement strand
TGAATGTCAGAGAAACAGTAGCATCAGTGTCCAAGGGCAGGAGAAGATGGATATCTCAACTCAAACAGGAAGCAAATTTACCCTTGCTCTACCTTTTTGTTCTCATCAGACCCGCAGGGGACTAGAAGTTGCCCACCTGTGTTGGTAAAGGCAACCTTCTTTACTTCGTCAAGCTGTTCAATGCTCACCTCTTCCAAGAGCACTTTCACAGACTTACCCTGACATAATATTGGACTGGCTACCTTGGCATCCTTTAGCCCAGTCAAATGAAATGAACCATCATATGCATCCATGCTCAAATGTCCATGTAGATAGATGGTTACAGACAATAAATGTTTAAAATGTTATATTATAGATAATTTTTTATTTAGCAATATTTTTTCTAAAATTTTGAGACAGCCAACTGACTAAAAAAGATAAAACTGAGAATGAATAGATAACAGAGAACAATATTGCATGCATTCTTAAGAGAATTTTCTAAGAATTGTCCTAGAAACTATGTAAGATATCTCCCTTCATCTTTCATTTCCTTTACAGAGAAACAAATTGCCAGCTTTCAAAATAAGTCAAATAATTCCGCGTGTAAGTGAACTTGGAAGGTTTCTATAGTTCCCTGCAATTCTTTCATGTCTTTTCATGGCTTGATAGCTCGTTTCTTTTTAGAACTGATTAGTATTCCATTGATTGGATGTATTACAATTTAATTATCTATTCATCTATTGAAGGGTATGTTTGCTTCCAAGTTTTAACATTATGCATAAAGCTGCTATAAAAATTTATGTGAGTGTTTCTTTTGTGTGGACCTAAGTTCTCAAATTCTAAGGAACATGATTGCTGAATCATGTGGTTAGAGTATGTTTAGTTTTGTAAGAAATGCCAAACTGCCTTCCAAAGTGGCTGTACCATTTTGCATTCCCACCAGAATTAAACGAGAGTTCCTGTTGCTCACCATCCTTGTCAGCATTTGGTGTTGTCATTGTTCTGGATTTTGGCCTTTCTAATAAGTGAGTAGTAGTATCTCATTGTCTTTTTAACTCTACTTTCTCTAGGGGATATAAAATAATACGTAATTTTTTTACAGTCTACTAAAAAATTAATATTGTATCACTTGACAAAAAATGTAGAAAACTTCCACTTAACTCTTTCTCTGCTGTCATTCATATTATCATTTTCATATATATTCTATTTGCATACATGTAAACCCTACATGCCAGTGTTACATTTTCTTTTAAATAGTCATAGAAATTTATGCTTTAAGTCTTCATGACTATTTAGTTCTAGATATTTTCTCAGATATTTATCATTTTTATTGTTTCTGTCTGAAAACCTTGCCCCAGATGCCTATTTCTCATATGCTTCTTTAATCTTTCCAAATGTTATTCATCTCCACAATCTCCTGCTTTTGTTTATTTTCCGAATCCTCATGTAGTTGGTTTTTGTTTCCTCCCTCCTCTAGGCAGTTGTAATCAGTAAGAAGGTCAGTTGTAATTGACCTTTTTGGCTTACACTACCATTCCAAAACTCAATTTCCATTCCACAAGGTTTTGATACATTTCCATTATTATTTTGTTTCAAATATTTTCACTGTAATTTTTTCTTTGTGAGCTGTTTAGAAATGTGAGCCCTAATTAATAAATTTTGGGGACATGCTAGTTATATTTTGTTATTTTCTAGTTTAATTCTATTGTACTCAGAGAAACTACTGTGTGAAATTTTAGTTCTTTTAAATTTGTTGAGGCATATTTTATGAACAAACATATGGCCACTTTGTGTAAAAGTTCTCTGTTCACTTAAAAAATATATACTCTACACTTTATTGGAATGTTCTATATATGTCAATTAGGCCAAATTGGTTAATTTTGTTGTTCAAATGGACTTTGTTCTCAATGACTTACTATCTGCTTGTTCTATCATCTACTCAAAGAGGAAAGCTAAAAATATCCAACCATGATTGTGGATTGTCTAATTCTTCAACTGTTAAATCTGTCAAATTTTGCTACTTTCAACTGAGGTTATGTTATTTGAATTGAATCACAGTTTTGTGAAATTGTGTCACAGATTATGATAGTTATAACTTTTTGTTAATTATATGAACTGTTAAATCTGTCAAATTTTGCTACTTTCAACTGAGGTTATGTTATTTGAATTAAATCACAGTTTTGTGAAATTGTGTCACAGATTATGATAGTTATAACTTTTTGTTAATTATATGCTTTTTACCATAAGGATTCTTTTTCTTCTATCTATACATTTTGCCGTAATGTCTATTTTGGCTGATATTAATGTAGCTATGCCACCCTTTTTTTGCTTGTATTTGTATGGTATATATTTTTCTATCTTTTAAATATTTACTATTTTGTATTTAAAATTTCCTTCCTGTAGATAGCATAGAGTTGCTGTTTTATTTAAGTAGTCTGATAATCTTTGCATATTGAAAATTTTATTCTGCCTAAATTTATTGTATTAGTAATATAATTAGGTTTAAATCTACAATGCTATTTGCTTTCAATTTTCATTTGTTTCTAATTTTTATCACTCTTTGTCTTCTTTTAGTTTAATCAAAATTTTAATTAATTTATTTATTCTCCTATATTTGTTTTATAAAATTATATTTTTATGTTATTCCTTAGCATTTCCTCCTAAAGTATAATATGAATTGTAATTGAGTAAATTCTATGTTAATCATATGTTTTACTGTTTCCTGAAAAACACAGAAAACTGTTTAGTCTTACTGAACCCCTCATCTGCACTTAGCTGTGTTGTTTGCACTTTTTGTACTTAGATTGGATATTGGGTGGTTTGATGTTTACATCATTAGGATCTGGACCTTAATGTAATTGTTTGAAGAGTGTTGGATTTGTTCTAGTGCACACATAAGTCAACTTCAATAAGTTTGCTAAAATTTAAGATTGCTAATTAGGGTAGATTTAGAGCAGCATTTATATCAAATTATTTTAGCCCCATACTAAGGTATGACCTTTTTTGAAGAAAACAACTCATTAGCCATATATGATAAGGTCTCTCCACTCTAGCTGGATGAGCACTTGAGCTACTGGTCTACTGTTTTCTAGTGGTTCTTTCCCAGTGTCATGTTAGATGTACCTCCTGTATAGGCAGATCAGTAAACAAAGACTTGAAGGGACCACTCTCTCAAAGATCTCTGGAGCTCTCTCGGTGCAGTTCTTTCTTCTCCAGTACCTTGTCATGAAAAATGTAGCAGATTGGCTTCCTTAGGAAATAGCAATTTTCTACACTGAGTGATAATAACTCAGTTGGTTTGATTTTCCCTCCCTGATTTATGGCTCCAAACTGCTCAAGGCAGTGAATTCAGGCAATCATAGTTTTTACCTCAGTTCACTTTCCCTCAGGTATCAGAGTCATGCATTACCTGTTGTGACATCCAATATTTGAAAACAGTTTATTCATATGTTTTGTTTGGTTTTCTAATTGTTTTTTTTTTTTTTTCCTTTTTGTCTTTTTCCGTGTCCGGCAACGGATTGCAACCCTCAGTGTTGGGACCAGCAACGGGATCGCAACCCTCGGTGTTGCTCCCGCGCCTCGCTCAGCCAGTGAGTGGGAACCGGTCTGTATGTGGGATCGGAACCCTCGGCGGGAGCGCCACCATGCTCACAAGCGGCGCACTATAGCAGTGTGCCACCGGGCCGGCCCTGGTTTTCTAATTGTTTATGATGGGCAGGCAATTCCTGCACAATCGTGGTCAAGGCAGAAGTGCCCTGAATTTCATTTTGAAAAGATGCACTATGAGAAGATGTGAAAAAGGACAATTCTATGAAACAAGCTAGGTGATAGAGTCATTCACTGCTAGATAAGATATCCCTTCATGATATGAATTGATTAAATTTCTATATGTACTTTTTATTTTCCAGAAATTCTGCTTTGTTTTAGATGGTAAGAATGGCCTTGTCCTGTATAGCATTGAACTATAATGACAGCTGAAAATGCTCAATTAATTCAATCCATTGTTATCTATCAGACTGGTGTGATTCCTGAGAGGAAACATCTTCTCCATAAATCAGAGAGCACACACAGTCTGCTAGCCCACTGTGACCTTGTGTTTTCATGCAATTTGGAGATGGCAAACCATCTGGTTACTTTTATTAAGTTGAAATTTAAAACCTAAATCAGAAATTTGCTTAGTTTCAGCGAACATGTTATGGGTGGTTTTTTTTTTTAGCTCAATAAAAGAAAAAAAGAAAAGAAAAAAAATTGTAGGTTTCAGCAAGCCCTAAATCAGAAATTTGCTTAGTTTCAGCGAACATATTATGGGTGGGTTTTTTTTTTAGCTCAATAAAAGAAAAAAAGAAAAGAAAAAAAATTGTAGGTTTCAGCAAGCATATTGTGTCAAAAATGCTAGGTTTAAGGAATATCTCTCTTTTCCCCTTTATCCTGTGCATACAGCTTCATTTTCTATACTCCTGGCAGTTCAGTTGCAACAAGGAACTAATTTCTGGAAATAAAATTGTGGACACAGCTGAGGTATGCCACTGCCAGTTCTGGCTTCTAAAATATTTTAGTTATGCCTTCCACTCTCTTCCTATTCTTGTTGGTGATTTAAATGCAGAAGTTCTTGTGGAAGATCTGAAGATAAATGATGTAGCCACTACATGGAAAAAGCCAGGTTTTCTGATGCACAAAGTAAACCATTTTCCTCCTAACCTTATTTGTCCTTTTTTTACACACATACTGAATTATGAGATAAGTGGCAAGTAAATATTTATTTTGTTAAACTACTGAGAGTTTGGGTTATGTGAATACAAATGATCATAATGCATATGGTAGTGAAATCAGCTTTAATATTCATATATTTGTCCATTTAACAGAATTCATTAAATAATTGCTTTTAGACAGAGAGTATAGTAGGCAACACTGTGATAAACTAAGTATTTTTTTTTCTCTTAAAGAAGTCACACTTAGTAAGAAAAGCAGATATGTTAAAATTTGAATGCAGGATTATAAACTAGATAATAGGTATATTTACAAGCTCTGGTAAAAGGAAATACATGATTACCTGCTTTCCAAGGATGATAAAAAAGACTTAACTAAGGTGAAAAGAGGCAAGCTGAATGTGAAGAATAAAGAGCTATTAAGGAAGAAAGGTACAAGAGAGAAGGTATTTCAATGCAGAGAGACAAGTTTGTGTAGAGCCACAGAAATAAACTAAATGTGGGGGACTGTAATTCTTTGCCACATGATAATAAAAAATGCTGAAAACCAAAGATAATGAATAAATTGTGAAAGCATTCAGAGAAATATTATACATTACATTTAGAAAAACAGCTATTTGAACAACTTTGATTTTCCATCTGAAAACAGTGGAAAAAACACTTAAAGTGCTGAAAGAAAAAAAAGAGTCCATCAAATAATTCTATAATCAGTGAAAATATCCTCAGGAATGAAAATAAAGGAAAGGCATTTTCAGGTGAAGGAAACCTAAAATAATGTACTGTTCACGTAATGTATTAATGGAAATGCTAAAAGATTATAATGTTGAAGTGAAATTTAAAATAAAAGGATCTTCATAAATGGCATGAATTGAAGAAGAGGTAAAATAAATATAAGGTCAATAAATATAAAAGACTACCATTTACTTTTAACTTTCTAAAAATGCATATATAACTGTTGGGAAATTTTACAACAGTATCTGATGAAATCGTCAATGTCTACATAGCTAATGAGTACGTGAAGTTTATCTTTTATCCAATAAGAATGAAAAACTAATTTTTAATTTTACTGAATTTTGTTAACTTAAATTTAAATAGCCACATTTGGCTAATAAGTTAAAATATTAAACAATATAGACCTAAACACTCTAAAAGGCAAAGATTAACAGAGTGGTCAAAAACCAAGACCCTAGTATATGCTTTCTATAAGAGATACTCTTTAAATATTGAGACACAAAATAAATGAGTAGAAAAGTCTTTTCCATGCTAGCAGTAAATATAAAAAGGCTAGAGTGATGTACATTTTTAAAATTTTTTAACATCAAAACAGTTTTAGATTTACAAAAAAATTGCATAAATAATAGACTTCCTACATTTTTTTCTACTATTAATAACTTACATTAGTATTGTACAATTGTTATAATACAAAAAAACAAAAATTGCATAAATAATAGACTTCCTACATTGTTTTTTTCTACTATTAATAACTTACATTAGTATTGTACAATTGTTATAATACAAAAAAACAATATTAATACATTCATATATCATGTGTCTGTTCTTTTTTATCTAATGTACTTTTACTATTCCAGGATCTCATCCAAGCTACTACATTACATTTAGTCGGCATGTCTCTTTGGGTTCATCTTGACTGAAAATTTCTTATATTTTCTCATTTTTGATGATCTTGATATTTTTTAGTACTGGTCAGATATATTTGTAGAATGTTCCTCAATTAAAATTTTTTTGATATTTTTCTCACAATAGTGCTATGGTCTAAATGTCTCCCAAAATTCATTTATTGAAAGTTAACATGCCAACATGTTAATAATAATAAGTGGGGAATTTGGGATGTACTTTCATCATGAGGGTGGAGACCTCATTGATGGATGAAGGCTCTTAGAAAATGGCTTAAAGAAGTGGATTTGCTCTCTTCCACTCTTCTGCTATGTGAAGACACAGCACTGGTGCCTTTTGCTCTTTTTTCCCTTCCACCATGATATGCAGCAAGAACGACTTCACTACACACCAAATGCTGACCTTGATCTCAGACTTCCCAGCCTCCAGGAGAGTGTAAGAAAAAAAATTGCTCTTTATAAATTACCCAGTCTCAGGTATTTTTTTTTTTTACAGCAGCAGGAATGTATTAAGAAAATTAGAATAAAAATTGTGTTTTGAGAGGAAGACTACAGAGGTAAAGAGGTAGACGTTATCAGCATGACTTACCTCTACTGATGTTCAATTTGACTACGTGGCTGAGGTAGTGTTTGTTAGATTTATCCACTATAAAGTCATTATTTTGCTCCTTTTGCATACTTTACACATTCAGCAGAAATCACTATATGAGAATATGTGAACAATACTGCTATGGGCTTAATGTTTGCATTCTCCCAACATTCATATATTAAAGTTTAAACCCACAATGTGATGGTATTTGGAGGTGAGGCCTTTGAGAGGAACTTAGGTCATGAAGGTTGGAGTCATGATGAATGAGATTAGTGCCCTACTAAGAAGAAATGTAAGAGAGATGTTCTTTGCTCTCCAATATGTAAAGATACGATGAGAGGATGTCCATCTAGAAACCAGGGAGTGTGGTTTCACAAGAAATGACCATGCTGGCACCCTGATCTCAAACTTCCCAGTTTCGTAAGAGAGATGTTCTTTGCTCTCCAATATGTAAAGATACAATGAGAGGATGGTCATCTAGAAAACAGGGAGTGTGGTTTCACAAGAAATGACCATGCTGGCACCCTGATCTCAAACTTCCCAGTTTCTAAAACTGTGAGAAATATATCTCTGTTGTTTAAACCACCCAGGCTATGGTGTTCTAGCAGCCCAAACAAAGATAAATGCAATCAATTAACTTGATCTGGCTGATATTTATGGAATATGGTTTCCAACAATGACGGAATATCCAATCTCTTCCAGTGTGTATATACAGTCACTGAGGAAGAGCACATGATGGATTATATAAAAAAGGTCAATACATATAAACTGATCAATATCAAACCAAGATGGAATTAAATTAGAAATAATTAACAGTACACTATCTTGGAAAACCTAAATTATATAAAACACTTCTAAGTAATTTATTAGTTAAGGATAAATCACAGGGGAAATTTTAAAAATTAACTCTGTGATAAAAAATACATATGACATTTTAAGGATAATACTAATGTAGTGCTACAGGGGAAATTATAATTTTAAATACTTATTTTACCAAACAAAAAAGTCTAAAACCAAGGACATAAGATTTTACCTTATTAAGCTAGAAAAGTAAGTGCAAAGTAAATCTAAATAAGGAAAGCAATGAAATGATAAAATTAAGAGAAACAATTCAATGAAATGTACAATAAGTAGACAATGGAGATGATTACCAAAGTCTTCTATTTTGATACGTCCCATAGCTCTGCTGATCAATTAAAAGAGAAAACACAAATCACCAATCCAGAAGTGGAAGAAGTTATCATCAATAATTCTAGAGAAAATAAATTACTAAGGAATAATAAAAATTAAGAGCAACTTCATGCCAACAAATTTGACACCTCCAATAAAAATGACAATTTTCTTGAAATATATGTATGTTATCCACATTGATATAAGAAAAAATAAAATAAAAATCTGAATATCCCATTAATTGTTAAGAAAATTAATGTGCTACTTGATTGGCCAATTAGTATATAAAAAAATTATGTCAGACATGGAAATTAAAACCATACCTTCTAGAATTACTAAAATTTGAAAGAGTAACAATGCCAATGGTTGGCAAAGAAGTGAAACAATATGAGTTCCCAAATATTTGAGGCTGAATAAAAAAATCTTACAATCAATTTGGCAAACAATTTGCCAGTTTCTTGTAAAAAGTTATGTATACTTTTCATGCAACCCAGTCATGCTACTCCTAGCTATTTACCCAAAAGAAATACAAATATATATCCGCCCAGATAACTTTTGAGTGCTCTTTGCAGTATTAGCCATATTATCCAATAAGTGGACACAAATTCTTTTTGTATATTCATTCAATAGAATCTACTCAACAATAAAAAGGACCAAAAGATTGAAAGGTGCAAGAACATACAAGAACTTCAAATTCGTATGCCACAGCAAAGAGAACAAACAACAGAGTGAAAAGACAATCTAGAATGGGAGAAAATATTTGCAAACCACACATCTGATAAGGGATTAATTTCCAGAATATACAAGGAACTCAAACAACTTCACACTAAGAAAACAAATTATCCAATTAAAAAATGGGCAAAGGAGCTGAATAGATATTTTCAAAGGAAGACATATGGGATGGCCAACAGCTACATGAAGAAATGTTCGGCATCTCTAATAGTCAGGGAAATGCTAGTCAAAACCACATTGAGATAGCATTTCATCCTAGTTAGATTGGCTATTATCAAAAAGACTGAGGATAACAAGTACTAGATAGGATGTGGAGAAACGGGAACCCTTCTACACTGTTGGTGGGACTGTAAATTAGTACAGCTATTATGGAAAACAGTATGGAAGTTTCTCAAACTATAGATAGTACAATCCAGCACTCCCACTTCTGGGTATATATCCAAAGGAATGGAAATTATCCTGTTGAAGGGATACCTGCACTCCGATGTTCTTAGCTGCTGTACTTACAATGGCCAAGATATGAAACCAACATAAATGTCCATCAATGAATGACTGTATAAGGAAAATGTGAAATCACACTATCCTCTACATGTAGCTTTTGTTATTTTGCATAATAACTTTTTACTTAAATATGGGACACTAAATAACTATGCGAACTGAACTGCCCTTCTGGAACTGGGCATTATATGACCACCAAACAATTAAATTAGTTATGTGTATCCTAATCATAATAAGTACTTCATGTTTAAGTGGATATTATACATATATACATAGGCTTCAGCATATTTAGAAGGCCTATGTTATGTTGCATGAGCAAGTGATTCACAATCCAAAGCATCTGCTTCTCTTGAATTGTATTCCATTTGTCTAGCCGTGTGTGTGTGTGTGTGTGTGTGTTTAGAGAGAGATTAAAAAAAAATCTTGATCCTGATTTTCCTAAGGTTCTGAGTAATATTCTAGCACTCTTCTCAACGTGTGTGTGTTTAGAGAGAGATTAAAAAAAATCTTGATCCTGATTTTCCTAAGGTTCTGAGTAATATTCTAGCACTCTTCTCAACTGTACTGCTCCCACATTATAGACTTAAACAATATTTCTCTTAAATGGTAGCACAGGAAAAAAAAAATGGAACAATATGCTTTCCTACTACACACAATTTTAGAACAAAATATATGAAACAACTATTTTTAAGCAAGAAACACAGAGGGCTGTGATTTTTGAGAGGAGAAAAACACATGATAGGAACAGTATATTCACTCCATTTTTATGTGTAGGGTAGTTTATGAGCCACTATGTAGAAAGGGAGAGACCAAACAGAGGGTGGTGGATGCATTGAGCAGAGGAACCAGATAACAGACTTGATGGCGACAAAGACAGCTAGATTCGCGGCAGCATATTGAAGAGAAAAGCATGGAGCAGGGGTTTCAGAAATCTGGATAGGGATAGCTTTGATCCCTTGCGTAAACAATAAATTCTGAATGACCAGGATAGGACTCCGCAGGGTCTAGTAGAAAACCATACTGGAGACTGTGAGCTGAAGTCAGATTCCAGTAGCGGAAAGGTTCTTCAAGATAATGAAGTCTTACTAGCCAGAAAATCCTTCTTCAACTCTCCAGACATTCAACTGTTTTTTTTTGTTGTTGTTGTTGCTGTTGTTGTTGTTGTTGTTGCTGTTTTTTCTTAATATTCTTTTTATCAGATTTAAGAAGTTCCCTTATATTCACAGTTTACTAAGAGGCATTTTTTGTTTTTGTTTGTTTTTTAAAGCATGACTGAATGTTGAAACTTTCAAATGATTTTGCATAATTTATTGAAATGATCATATGCAATTGCCATGTGGTTGTCTGGGGGTAAAGCAACTGCACTTGATATACTTTCCATCTGAAAAGTTTACCTACCAGAGAAACACACATCTCAATCCTTCTACTCTATTAAATGTTTGATCAAATTCTATATTATGATGAGACCTTAACATTACTGCCCCTCACTTCACTTTTTCTCTCCTTTCCTTGCTTTATGTCCCCCCCAGCACGTATCACCTTGTGATATACTGTATATAACTCCTCCTATTAGAATGTAGCATGTGAGCTCCATGGGGAATGGATATACATTTTCACGTGCATTTCTACTGCATTCTACAAGTCTGTGAAGATTCATTGGCATCAAACATATTCAGGGCCTTACATAATATATCCTCAATAATTGATCGTTAATTTAACCTCCATTATCTTTCCTTATGGTAATATTGTTCAAAAAAATCTGCAATAGGGAACCCCATTATAATCCCTTACATGGGGTAGCAAAAGAGTGGGGATGTGCTTCTTTTTGTTTTCATTTATATCACAAATTATGACTTTTTTTCTATACACAAAATAGAACTTTAATTCTAAAGTTGTAACAATGGCTAAAACTTCTTTCTCCCTCCTTGGTTTATCTGAACATTTTGGATATGAATTTGATATTGTTTAAATCATTTTCTCTTTCACGATATATGATGATAAACATTATTCTACTTAACAACTTATTTGCAATTTGATATGTAACACAGTATTTTCTCAATTAATTTGCTTTTTTATCATGTCTCATGACAACACAGTAGATGAAGTATTTTTGGTTAAAATTTAAATTCAAAATAAATCATAACTCCATATGTAGATAATAGTAAGCTAAAGCTCATAGATACATAACTTGAACAAAACCTATAAAATGGCAGAGCTGGTTCTCAACATGCGGTATTCTTATTTTAAATATGGTTCTACTCTACTATAGATGGCTAATTTTAAATAAGACACT